>NC_052109.1:4090471-4239110 GCF_012273895.1 Zerene cesonia
AGTAATAAATGTTATTTGCAGTTAACAATTTTCTTTTTTCTTTATTACAATATTTATGGCAAGACTAGGTATATTCGCGATATTTGTACAAGTACGCTATTTCGAGCGAAAAATTTGTCAAGCGATCGTCCCATACAAAATGATTCTAGAATTTCATTCTAGCAATGCATTAACCATGATTTACATAAAAAATGAAACAGCGTAATATGCGAAAACACGCCGCGGTTAATAAAGAACCGCGTGTAATATGTACTGATATATGGAATCCTATTCAAGCGTGCAACGTTATTTGTGCCGTGTGACGTATAACCCAATGCCGTTGACTCCATTAAAACGGAATAATGAAACACCTGCGGTTTTCGTCGCGAGTCCACAAAGATGCTAAATTTATGGATGCAGTAGTGTTTATTATTTTTCTGTTTAATTTGAAAGTGGAAACTTTATAAAGCAACCATATAAGAAAGTGCAATTTAACGATAACAATATGACAAAATCGAAAAAACTTAGCAATTAAATAAAATCAATTAAAGCACAATTATGGGAAAATAAAAATGCCAAACATTGAGCCAAGTTTCAAGGAAACGCTAAAATATGCCTTAGATAGAGATTATTAAACTTATCAAGATCTAAGAGCATTTCATGAGTTCATGGCCTTATAAAGCAATGGAAATAATGTTTTGGCCATATTATGCCTATAAAGAAAAATACAATTAAAAATCAAACGGAACTGTAAAAGTAAAATGTTGGTATACGTAGGTAGTAAGTGAAATAGATTCATATAAGCGAACTATTAAAAAAATACTGGCTTTCTGCCCGCACTTCACCCGCCTAACCAAAGGAAGACAGACAGCACAGGGGAATCGGCCGCGTCCCATTGCCATGCGACCATTCCCGTATTTTTTTTTTATTTATTTTAGGTTCACCAACAGGTATTACATTAAAGAAATTATATCAAGTAAATATAAAAAAAAATAAGAGCTAAATGCACACCTTTAAAAGGTAAACACAAAGGTGTGATTTATTTCATATTTTCGTACGAATATCCTTTCTTGTCACAAACTATATTTCTAATAAAATTTTTCCAAATCGGTTGAGTGGCTTAGGCGGGAAGAAGAAACAGACAGACAGAATCACTTTCGCATTTATTATATTACGAGAGATAAAGTAGTATCAGCTATTTCTATAATAAATTACTTACCACGTTTAATATTAAAAATGTTGTTAGCAATTGTAATCTGAAACTAAATTTATTAACGTTTTCATCCAATAACGAGAGATTATATTATTTAGTTATAACATTTCCAAGATATAGCTTTATAAATATTTCAAATGAAATTACTTCGTAGTCAGACTGTTAAAGCATTCAATTGCGGTTTATTTGCCTTACACTAAGTAACCTCTAATATTTGACCTCTCGAGTAACCAATACTGGAGGGGATTAGCTAGTTAATGTATATATAGATCAATCAATTCAATGTAAAGAATACATACATATACAATTCATCTTACTGCTTATAATTTCAAAAAAAAATTATTATTAAAGTAAAAATGTACATTAAAGTATAAATGGTTTCCATTTAAAAAAATATCATTAATATGTGATTTTTTAAACTAATGATGACTAAGTACATATAAAGAGAAGAGAAGTAACAGGCTTCAGCTTCATATTACTTAATATAGTATAGCAAGCATCAATATTATTAATACTGATTTCGAATATCGAGAAAAATTGCATATATTCTGGATCCAAAAATATGGAACGTTTTTGAAGTCTGTTGATTATAAACACAGACGAGATTGATAAAGTAAGATTTTATTTATCTTGTTTCGAATGGAGCGAAGCGCGTATCCATATTAAATGCAAACGGAATAGTGAATAATTACAAGTCAATTACGTTAGTTCTACGAAAATCACCCACTCACCAACCAACCAACGTAAACTTCATTGGAAGCTACGCCACTGATACAGTTATGTCATCATCGTTTTGTGAACTAAAGCACTATTATTTACAGCAAAATCAACGCTCCATCTCCGCTCTAAATATTTACCCTTAAACGCGAACAGCTGAACATCCAAGAACAACCACCTCGTAAGTAAGCACAAAGACGTAATTACTCTAACCAAATTCGAGTGACATTATAAATGAACGCCAGAGCCACTATATCACAAGTAAAACGATTATCCGCAACATATACTGGCACTTCTAGCGTTCAGTTATCCAGTAAGAGCTTTGCCAAAGTCTCGCTTTGTTCCGGAGTGTCCGACCGTACAAAGCAGGCGTTGCACAAATAATTATGTGCATACAATTATTTTCTAAGCGTTTGTACGCTCCCTAACCACGAGACGCTCGGAGCCTTTTAATTTGAAATCCTTTTATTAATACGCTCGCCTATTTGTTAGCGTATGGATTTTACTTTGTAAGTTTCTTCTTTGCACGAGGTACGTAAGATTTTAGTTTTCTTGTACCTTGAAACAACGATCTTTGTATTGCCATACAAGTAAAAAATAGTAGATTTAATTTTTTACCGCCAAGGGGATAAAATAGGCGACGAAAGTTTGTACAACGAAAATTTATGTAGACCGTGCGGGCGAATTTGCGGGCTAGTTCATAAATAAAATATCATACTATGAAATCATCAATAACATATTAATTCATAATAATTAATTCATCTTTACCTAGAACTGGTACATCTTTTCTTCGATCTTATGTGAACATGTAATGTCCCCTGTGACCATATGACCCAGTTTACAATATCTCATATCTTATTTTGTTGAGAACAAACTACGATATCTAATTATTAAATAATAATCGAGACAAGTCTATTGATGATTGTTTCTTTGGAATTATCTTTGTGAAGATTACTTTTTATTAAAATAGCAAGATAAAATCTACATGTACTGTTTGTAAATGAAATACAAGGAAATTATTGTAAATAGTAATATTTGTATACAGAATCCACATATACGTGTACATAACCGGGCAACCATAACTCAATTTACGTAAGAGATAAACAGACGGTGTAACGAATCGTTTCCAAACTCTAATGAGCTTTCAAACTATGCGCTTTAAAACCGGCGAATCATTTGCGACACGCGTCATTGTCACACGCAGAATTCTTAAGTCGAGCGTAACTCTGAGCTGTCGGCGACGCATTGTGTTTCCGTATTAACGAGTATCACACAAAAGGACCCGCTCGTATATCAAACTAACGTCACGGCGATGTCTTCCTTCCTCCTTGTTACACTTGGCCCGCAAGAAACGGCCCTTTTTTATTGGGCATTTATGTAGTGTACGAATTATGGCGCGTAAAATTCACTGCTGCGTAAATTTCATTCAATTAAATTTGTTTTTGTCATTTTTATGTATTTTATACTCGGATACTTTATATTAATTTCCCTGCAAATTAAAAACGTGTAAGTTTTATATTCGTAATCTTATAATAAATCTGAACCATACCAAAAAATATTAAAATAATCAAGTACAATAAAAGATAAGCGCTTGTAGCGTTAAAAGTAATTTTATACCAATTTATCTGAGATTGTCATACTCACCAAATAAAACTTTGTACTTAAATTCAAAAACAACAATTTACCCTTAAGCTTTATATCTCCATAATATTACCTTTGATAATACCTTTAATGGCATCAATAAAACTTTGTAATTTCTTGAGAATTCTTTGAAATAATTCGATACAAAGAAACTAAACAAAATCGGGGTATTATTGTTTCCCCTATCCTCAGAAAATATTTATCCTCCCCGGGCGTTGGAAAGTCCAAAGTTCTCTAATGACTTCTTTTTGAAGTAAGAATATTTCAGACGGCTATTCTGGAGGGCTTCCTATCTGCTTAACATTAGTCAAGTCTTTATTGTTTTACAAAGTTTTCACGCTAATCGCTTCGTGCTACTAATACCGAGAAATGGGACAAAATGAACAGCGTTAAGAGTTCAGAGTTTTATATCACTTGAGTAATCTCCTTCGAAATAATATTGCGAATTGTTGTTAACTTGAAAGATATACTTAAATTTTGTTGTTGGCTTAAGTCGATAGTATGATTCGCTACGACTTTATTCGCTGTTCAGATATTCTTGGAAAAGTACGAATAAGATTTAAAGAAATACTCGTAAGCTAAACGTGGGTGTGAACTTGATTCCAAAAATCTTTAAGCTTACATTGGATGCGCGATCCTAAAGGGATTAACAAGTAAGGGACGCATGGGCGAGATGAACAAAGCTAGGTATCTGTACGACATTCCTTTGCTTGGCTTCAAAGTTACTATCGTGAACTTTGCACTGAGCCCCTATAATATTCGAAACATACGTTGCTAAATTCGTTCGTATACCTATTCTATTATTACATAAAGTAATTTAACGAATATGTGATGCAGATAGATTTAGTTGATTCAACTACAAAATACGCAGAATTACTCTTGATCTGTTTTACTGAGAACCGCCATGTTTGCTATTTTCCTCGTTATTATAAGGATGTGAAAAAATAGCACATTCAACTCAACTCATTCTCAGCTTACAACGCAATAACATATTTTCTTGCAAAGTACGAGTATGTTATATCATAGAAATGATTGTTAGATTAGAGGGAAAATATTTACAAAAAAAATACCTTCAATCATCGAACCAAGCACTGAGCAAACATAAAATATTCTTCAACGATATTCTTTATCCCAATGTAAGCGTGGCAAAATTTGTTTATGAGAATTTCCTATAAAATATTAATATCATTTATTTATTTAATACTTAAACGTAGTGTGTATTAGTCCAGATCATATTGATAAAGCACTGTAATCATTAAATCTGTTTAATTTAATTTATTTTAGAAGAAATAAATGTGGCCTGATACAAATTCTCCAAGTTATACTTTATAAACATCTGAGTTAAAATAGAGGTTCAAATTAACGAGGTGAAAATATAAAAAGACGTCCTAAATTCGCGGAAGAAACAAACATTCTACAGAACTGCTTTCGATAGAAGCTTTCGAAACACTTTTAAATTTCTTCTAATTGCTTTTTCAAGAGGTGTTATTAAAATGAGATTGTATTGCATAATTGATATGCAGACGGTCGGTGTCGACGTCAAAATGGCTGAATACTTTAAAGAGTGCTTAATTAGAGTTTCAAGGCGATTTTAATGAGCTGAGTCGACTAGCTAAACATGCGATACTAAATCTGTGTTCCCTGATATCGATTCTCTAGGGGTTCAAGTTTCTTCGAATACTTTAACCTTGAATGGTTCTTTATTCGTAGTTTCTCACAATGTCAAGTACAACGCCAGCTTTCTTATAAAGTTCCGAATGTTTTAAGTGAAAATAGGTAGTGAATGTATAAGCGATGTAAGCCAACCTCCGAACTAATTTAATTATGAAAGCACAATAATATTGTGAGGTGTTGAAATATTACTGATTGAATTAGTTTTTTCGTATAGATAATCTTTTATGTGAATTTTTTCACATTTAACTAAGTATATTAAATATTAACGGGATACGTCGTTTGAGTGTTTTAATGATTTCTTTATTAACTAAATGTAGAGTATACATATTGTACCTATTCTGAAATAGAAATGTAATAAAGACATACTAACTTCATTCGCATATACGAACGTTACTGTTCAATGAAATTTTTAATTGACATTATAATAAAATCTCGCTCATGCTCGCTATAATCAAAGTGATGTTTGAACAGATGATTGAATTTATCATTTGATGTTCAATTCAATTATAGCCCTATGCACACTTATTTAGAGTTTCAATTAAATATTTATCATATCCAAAAATAAACACACCGCACCGAAAATATTTGTTAATTTTCCATAGTCAAAAGCTACTATCAGAAATAATAATCTTTATCAAATACTACCCGCGCCCCGCGGTTTCACCCGCGTAAGATCGTATCCCGTAGGAATATCGGGATAAAAAGGTGCCTATATGTTATTCCAGTTGTCCAGCGTGAAAGAGCAACAAACACCCACACACATCCTTACAAACTTTCGCATTTATAATATTAGTCAAATGTTTCGTTTCGTTTTATTTATTTACCAATTTTTTATTAAAACAATATTTTTTACATGCTTGAAATATATAACGCTATTTCAAAGAGCAACGCAACGCAATAGGTTTAATATTTTGAATTCTACTTATTGTTAATTAAAATAATATCTATAAAAAATATTAGTGTTATATACTTCTTCGGAAAACTGAAGGAATATTAATAAGATAAGGTAACGCTTAATGAAAAAAATTTCAGTTCTTTCAAGTACCTAAATGTCACTCGCTGATGTAAAGTTTTTAAAGCAATTAAGATTTAAAAGTTTTTCAGATTCATTTAAGTTTCAATACAAATAAATTGAACGTTAAAAGCTAATTAAACTATATAAACCTTGTGTCTGCCTGGCGCGCTGTGAGCTGTGAACTGTCATGCAATGCTAAACCTCTAGTGGTTTATTAGTTATCATGTGCTAAAGGATCATAAAACTGCGCAGTGTCCAGTAGAAAGTATTAAAAACATAGAAGATACGATATAAGTGGATCACTTTTCTGAGAAAGTAAACTCTTATTAGTGGTTTTGGGTTCGTGTAGTTATTTTTGTTTTTGTTAAATGCATTACGTTTTTTTACTTCTTTTCATTACATAGTTTGAGGCCTGTATGATTTTCTTTTAAAAAGTTCCACGCAAACGATAAAAGAGTTACAGCTGTAAAAATATCGTTCGATAACCCTTAATTTTAATTCGTTCGTACCATGTCAACAGAATTTAAGATCCGTAAATATGTTTACTTACTTTTACGACTATGTCTAGACACTGGATTTCAATGCTACGTGTTACTTTTTTCTTTTTCTGCCCTTAAAAGATTGTAAACGTTGGGGTTCCTTTTAATCTTTTGCAAATTGCACGTAATATTTCCCACGCTATTTTAAAATATTCGTGAAGGTGAGATTTACTTTGAAGTTTATTATTTAAGACTTTTAATATACCGAATATATTCATATTTGGAATGATATAGAAATATTTTTGATACACTTTCATTATATAAGTATCGTCTCCTACTTTTATTCTTTTTTGATTAATTAATATAGAGCTATCGTTCATGACGAACCAATATATGCATTTTTATAATAAGTTGAAATTAGCATTTTATTTTTACGTACTTCTATATATAACTGCATTAAATATCATAATATTAAATTCAACCGCTGCCTTATTCTGACTTGTTTTCATTTAATACTTTAATAAACACATTTGTATAATAAAATAACACTTCTAGTTGCCATTTACGAATATTTCCCATAACAGTATAGCTGAATGAAATCTCAACTTGCCACACTTACATTGCCATAACAATAACGTTCAAAGGACGAGTTAAAAACAATTGTATTCCTTCAGAAGACCGTAAAGGTAATGGCTAGCTTTAGTCGGGAAATATTTGCAAAACCAACATTCGACCACAACTCGGAGTGTGTAATTTTACGTAGCTATCTTGTGAAATGCACTCGCGAATGGACAATTACGGTAAATGCTCCATTTCACTTACAATACCAGGTTGATGTGTCCGGTTGCATTTACACATTGATGCGCACAGAAATAGCAGTAATTGCCATCATTTCTTTTCACATTGAATTTTGTAAACCTTTGAATACGACATAGCTGTTCATCATACTCTGTACGCACACAAGTATCTGGTTATATTGCTTTGTATGCTTACAAGTGTCTTAACTTCTGAGCTTAATTTCTAAACATAAAATATTTATGTATTCAACCATATAACCAAAGCATACCTATGTCTGTGCCTGCCCGAATCAGAATGATATTAACAATTGTTTAAAGACGTTTATTCAAACAAGTTTAAACAAAATATCAATTCCTTATGCATGGAGGCAGTATTATAAATTGGTGTACTATGAAATATCATGATAATAAAGGAATATTAAAAAAAATGTAATAATACATTGAATTACAACGTTTGCAGTATATGGTTGATTGTAAATTTCACACCATAAGATTAACATTTTATTTCGTTGTATTCAGTCGTCAAAATATACGTTTCTGCACATTACAAATACTAAGTAACAAACATCCAAATTGACAGTTCGAATAAACGAATACGCCCAATTCAGAGAATAACTAAAAACGCTGTCACACGTCACTCTGTACAAGGATTGAGCAGAATAGGGTTTTCACAGTGACGGGTAACAAAATGCGGTGACCTCTCCCTCCGCGACGTTTTTCAAATGTCACTTCTCTTTTTATATCGTACAATTTCATTTTAATTACGCAATACATACACAAGTGACACGTTTGTAAGCTCAGTTGAACATTATTAAATAACTATATTTTACCAACTAAATTAATTTAGCTTTGATGATTTCAGAATTTACAGTATCCAAGTAACGAAATTTACAGCGGTTATTCACCCTACGTAAATACGATTGTATAAATTAATAATTTGAAATTCTAGTGGATTTCGAATTTCTCAATAGATATCAATAAAGACTCTGATACGGATCAGAGAACAATCAGACTCGTCACCGATAATTACGTTGTTTCCATGACCGTTTAAATCTCCCTAATTATTCAGCGTTTAACATGCACCAGTTTGTTCGCATTATGTAAAAACTGGGTCATATTGAGTTGCATCAGAAGCACGTGAACTGCGTAATTACAGCAGGGCAAACATGTAATTAATTTACGCCGGTTAAACTCACGTATTTTCGGCAAACAAATATGTGGCGACGGACGCCACTCTCAACTCGATACTAACTTTGTATAACTCCGCGGCACAGCCGTCTAAAATTATTATTTACGTTTCGCTCGCTCGAGTGTATGAAGGATTAATTTTTAATTAATGTTTTAATCCTAAGCAAATTATGAAATTACGAATTACACCACGTGTTTTGTTTGTTTAAGGTCTAGTCGAAGAGAAAATATGCAATAAATGGACAGATGTAAATGTAAACAGCACGATGTTGAGTGGATAAAAAATTTTTAGGTACAATAAACTTAAAATGAAAATATATCTTTTTATACCTTATGTTTAAATGGAAATCCGTCGCGCCTGTGTTTGAATGAAGAGCCTAAAGGCTCACTTTGTATAAAAAAACAATAGCAAATGTAGGGTGTCTAAAAACAGACTGATAGGTATGACTTGTAGTATTGTTCTGTCATTTCCCCATTTAAAACAATAGAAATGCTTTAAGAGCGTACAGAAAGGGAATCATTGGGAGACGGAGTTATGTGTATTTAAAACTTTTCATTCCACTCGTAAACATTTTTTTTTATTACTCTGAAAAAATTGTTTACAATGATCTTATAATATCTACAATTCTATTCTACAAATTATTTATGTGACGTAATCATTTACAAACTTAAAATGACCTTAGGCTCCAAAGATAATTTTTTTTGGTTATTACATTATTCTTTTATCATGAATTATATAGGATTTCTTGGACTATAAGGGGATATAAAATGGGTAAGACGCAGCACATACACGGGGGCCTCGTCTTGAGAGAGTAGCGTCGAGGCAACCACACAGTTGAGGGCCCTCGAGCTCGGAATTCGTCAAACCAGACAGTCCAGCAATTTACGAGGTCTTTATTGTTGTAACTCGTCCAATAGACTATGTAGGCTCGCACGAATGGAGGGAAATTGGAAAACACCACATAAGAATATTTATTTTAGATTCGCTTCTACACACGTCTCGTCTCTGTTGGTACACACGGAGTACGTAAGCGTATATGATTTCCAAAAATCTATTGACTGTACTAAAAATAAGCCAGTAATTATTTATTTATAATATGTTGCTAAAAGATTAATTTGACAGAAAAACGGGATGATTGTAACAGTATTTATGAGCATACTTTTTAATCATTAAAGTAAAGTTTTGGGTGTGATTATTATTTAAATCCTTAATTACAGAGTTTCTTGGCAGTTTGTCCTTGTAAACCACTCTCTGAACTGGTGGTAAATAATTAAACGCATTTTTACGATTCAATCGCGCTTCCCTATGATCTAGTTGAGTGGATAAATGTTTGAGTTTAACTAAATTAACCACTAAAAACAAAAAACTTTTGTGTTTTGTAAAGATACAAATTTCTAAAGAATAAAATTATACAAGTACTTTTTAGTGTTTTACTTTTAAACCATATAAATCAGCTACAATGTATCCATGTGATCAATATTGCGTCATTTCAAAACAAAGAATATCTTATAATTGTTATATTCTTCAAGCAACAAATCAAATAAAGATTCTCTCGTTTCTTCGACATGAAAGAAACTACATTTCTGCACATAAATGAGTGTAAAGTTACAATTTCATTTTTATCTCTCCTACAAGGGAAAGACAATTTCCTCTTGACATTTCACGGGTCTGTTACAATAAAATACAATGTCATACAGTCACGTATTCTTCACATTTATAGCTGTTCAGTTTCAGGTTAATGGTTCGAGATCAAACTGCAGTTTAATGTTGCAAAATTATACTATAAAATTTACGTGATATGCTGCGATTGTTTCGCAGTGATAGCTCAATAGTTAGATCCAGATTTTCAATGAAATTTCAAGATGATATATATTATCTAATATAAAAAAATAATAATTGGTTATCAAAAGGCAATTGACATGAATATTAATTTGAACGTATTAAGAATGCACTCTGATTCTAGCTTCCGTAAAGTTCTCTGGGATAGCAAGTATCCGTCCAAAACTATTGTTATCGGAAACCACCATGTTTTAAAAAGTTTTATGTTGCATCTATGAAACCAATCAGTAGCATACAGCGGAAACATACGTTCATACATATGTACGTTTTTGGCATTTGTGTAGTCAGTGGAAAATTACACTTGTTCTGAGCCCTGTTAATATCAAGTTTTATAAATATTACTGAACCATGAAACTATATATAATTAAGAAATACTTATATAATTTAATATCAAATACTGCTCTTCTCCGTAATCGTTGGTCTTTTAACTAATTCTGATGATAATGAACCACTAAAGCATTTATAGTTTCGCTTTGCAAAAAGAAAGCTAAATGTACCTATAGGTATTACAAGAAAATTTAAATTTATTCTTGAACACGAGACTTATAAATAACTTATAGAGTTATCTCAAAATGATTTCGTCTGCAGAATATATAACTATTTTTCATAGATAAATGAGCTGTGACGTTAAGCATGCCAGATGAGAAATGCGGAGAACATTATTCAGGAAAGCTGGACTGCCAATCGAAAACTTTGAGACGTGATCTCGAACTAAAAGTAGAGGTTGAAACGATGCGTTATTAAAAAAGTTTAGGACATCAGGTGGCAAAAAACGATACACATAAATTGGTATTCATTCAGCGAATTCAAATCTTACAGTGAATAATGAATTTTAAATTAGTGTACAAGAGTCTCATAATAAGATTATTTGGATTATTTAGAGAACATTTCGATGGAAGCAACGAAAACCCTTTGAAATATTTCATATAATTGCCTACGCTCTGTCGGAGAAATATTCCGGTCTAAATTTTCAGATTTATCAAAACATATATATTGTGAGTTTACTCAAAGTAATGTCTCGATGGCTGATTAAACAATGATTTATTGAAGGATAAACACTTTATACTTTAGTATTATTTTAAATATTTTGTAGATAAAGAAATCTCCCCGAGTATCACTCAAAGTTTAGTGGAAGGTAAATTTGTAATAAGTTTGCCATAAACGACAAATATAATGCAAATATTGTTCTGATTTAGTTATATTATTTTATGTACCATTGCATTGGTATTCAATGTTGTTTTCAGTTTTACTGAATAGCTGTAAATTAGTTCAATGATTGCATTTGTTTACATCAGCCATAAATCATAACTAATTTTACACTTGGTGTTTATGCGATAGAATTTATTAGTACTGTATAAATAATGAAGTTTCGATTATTGTTGTACAATATTGCATTGCAAATTACGGGACAGTATACAAATGAATACCGAGAGCTTTATTATTAACATTTCAAATTTTTTCCGTAAAGAGATCTCTAATGTAATTGCATTTACATATGTTAATAAATTGGAGTGTAGCAAAAATGCACTTTAAGTAATTGCTGATATTATAGAAACGTTGCATATGCATTTTTTGCATGTCAAGTTAAAGTTGAGGTTTCATGATATTTGTATGCAAAAAATTCATACACATTTTAATATGAATGTTTGTGACATTTCTATTTATATTATACTAGCGACTCACCCCGACTTTTCCCAGGTAGACTTTGTTTTTTCAAAAGATTTCAAAAGGTTAACTTATCATGCTGATGCAAGTGGAACCAATCTAAATATCGCTCAATTCTATTTAGGTCATATAATTTATTATTCTGAGTGAATACATTTCTCTTATGGCTTAAGATTTGTTAAAATATATGTTTCCTGTTTTTCTTGCCTAAAACTACTAAACATTGATAATTTTACTGAGATACAGACGACAATAACACCGTGACAGAGCATTTAATAAACTTGACTGCTAAAAATGGATTAACAGAAACGAAAAACAAATATAGCAACTTTATGATGCTGCGGGATCGAACAATACTTTGTTGCCACGAACGAGATGGATCTGTCAAAACTACAAATTGTTAAATAATTTCCTGATATGGAGCATCATAAAGTTCTGACACTTGCCTTTCTCCCGATTGCATCAAAAGGAATGTAATGTTTTTTAAAATCAAAAAAGTCCATTATTCAAAATAAAAGTATGAAATCAAATTATTTTTATATAATGGTGTTTAACATGCACTGGAAAAACATTGCACTTCTGTATAACATAGCCACCAGGCATAGGGTTACCATCTAAAATCCTGAGACGAATGATATTCAATACTTTATAAAATTGAATTGCATTTAAACAGAATTCAATTCACACGAAAGTACACAGTCTATAATGGGCAATATGTGATTAACTTCAGATGTCACGACTCCTTGTCAGATCCTCTAAACTTTAGCCACGTCTTTGATTGCTTTAGAAGTGCAGTAAGTTTACAATACAGGACCAATACAAAATAATTTCTGTAATTAACAATACAAAATAATTTCAATTTTTAAGGTAGCCTAAGAGAATGCTGATAAGCGAATAGATTGCCTTAAGACGAAAGTAGTTGAAAAGGTTAAATTACTACTGCGGATGCTTATGATTATGTCTAGTAGTTGTCTATGTAGGTATGTATTTATCTCAGAAACGGTGGCTCTTAGGGAAAAGGCAAATAGTATTTTTATTGATAATAATCTGATTAACAATATTTACCAGAATCGTTTTATATTAATGCTTAGTTTTTTTTCTGAAATTCAACGTTTTTGACTTTTCACCTATTGAACCTAAGTAACTTTTTTCCAGGTATCGAATAGGTGCGGTTTTTTTAGATTTTCTTTATGGAGTAGTTTTAAAGAGTCCCAGCAAATTTCTATTAAAATTATATTAATCAAATAATTTTATGACTATTGCTTCTATATTTTTATTTGACCGGACTATAAGCAACAATATTCATAATCTTTAAGCAAATATAATTTATAAGTGTGCCATTTCGGCATGTAATTAATTATCTTTTGCTTTATCATTACAAGTTTTAAGTAAAATCATTCCTTGTAAAGTTTAAATCCTTTAAAAATATACATGTACATACGAAGTTTTCATTCGTCAGACGTTTAACGTAGATAACGTAGAAATGGCAATCATTTCACATCACCGTTCTGGCATTACGCCAGACTATCACTTTGTCTCGTCAAGAGCCTCTTTCTTAAAGTAAATTACTCGCTCCACTTTATAGCATATTATATTTTGGTCCTGTTTTACGAAAATATTTTAACCACGTCATCACTGAATACTATGTTAGCTTTTATTTATTTAATATAAAAATGACTATAATAGTAATAGTAATAAGTAATAAATCAGTAGTTGAAGTTAATAAAGCTTGTTAAAAAAGACGTTCTACAGCTAGTAATAAAAAAATAATCGCTTTTGCATAAGAACAAAATTAATATGAGTAAGATTTATGCCTAATATAATACAGCACACAAATTTCTAAGTGATATGATAATACGTTTTACCCGGTAAATGATATCAATATCGTTTCAAAATATTTTTTAATGCAAAAACGTAAAATCGCATTTCACAGTAACGAATCTACAAATTCAAATAACCGACTATAATTCATAGCACGCAAATCATGAGGCGTTTTATCTTTTATCAATTAATCACCGCCGCCCATTAAGATATGCATCTGTACTGAAACATCAATATTAAATGTAGACTGAGTACCGATTCATATATTCTAAGACCTAGAATATTGTGTTTGGTAGCCTTGGAGTTAGATTAAGTGAAGATAAAATAAAAATTAAAACCCCATTATCACGTTCATTGGTTTAAAACAAACATAACAATTTTTAAATTAACTAACTGAACATCACACTACCACGCTCCTATTATCAGACTAATATTAAAATGTGAAAATTTGTTTGTTTGGATGTTTGTCCGTCAATCGCTTTGAAACTACTGAACGGATTTTGGTGAAATTTGGTATACAGACAGGGTATGAGCTGACTTGGGTGATGGTATACTTAAATGCTCTCTTAGGATAAAGCAGGAATCTTGATATCCGGGCGGAGCCGAGATGATCGTCTAGTAACTAATAATCCATTAACTGTCAAACCTTTACATTGATCCATGAGCCACTAACAACCGACCGAACAACAACTATCTAAATAACTAAAAAAAATCAAAGTCGAATCAACGTTCACATTCCACTCAAAACAATTTTTCTTCGGAACATTTCAGAATCACGTAAAATATTGCTAAGTAACGCTACTTAAAAGGTATCCAATTTCCTATCTTTACCTTTTATTCCACACCTTGTACAGTTTAGCCGCGCCTTATAATGGATACAATTTGGAGCACTGAAACTAGATAGACAGAAACTATAATATGGTTGTATAACCTACAGTAAAATAAACGGATTACATGAAATTAATTCAATCAGATTATCCATTAATTACGAGCACAGCATCGTTTCGTTTGGTTTTCTTCGATTTATAATTCTTGCTAATTGATATAATTAAAATTTTAATTCATTAAATCTTTGAGAGCCTAATTACAGAGAACTACAAAGCTACTTATTCATTACTATTCTTATTTAAAGTTTGTTAAAGTTCTTAATCAATTTATTATTCAAAGTCACAAGTGTGATTTTAGTAAATAGATAAATAGTCTAAAGGCAAATTTAAACTAATTCCATACTGCAAACATTCTCACTGACATTTAAAAAGCCTTAACAAGACAAAGAAATTGGCGAAATGCCAACTCGTTTCCTGCAAGAAGCCTTCTTAGTTCCTACCAGTAAAGAGTATGAAAATACTGGAAAGCGAAACGATCAAAGATTGTTCTGTTTTAAAACGACAATAATGCAAAGTTTTCTTGTTTGAAACCGGCAGTTTCGAAAACAAACATTTAAATAGTTCCGCTTTTGTTTATTTCAATGTTTAGGGCGGTTCACTGCACGAGTTTTTATGAATAATAAGGCCGCTTCATTAAAAGCTGAGCTAATTTTTCATGATTATACACAACAAGAAGGAATGTCGTGTTAATTACTGGATTGTATTATAGTGGACCGTACTATAATCTGGTAACAAACCAGATTATAGTACGGTCCACTAAAATACTTTATGTGTTAGTTTATTCTGAAATCATATTTAAATGGATCCTTTTTCTCTTGCATGTACCTAAATCTATAGTCAAACCAAAAAATCTATTATGTAGAATCAAGAACCTACTGGCTAACTCAATAGATAAATCTGTCTGTCTGTCTTCCTGTCTTCGTGCAAACTGTGAAACGCGTGAAATTTTAAAAGCCGTTAAATTCTTTTAATATTTTTAATTATTTCAGTAAACTTCTTAAGATTTGCATGCATTCCTTCTCCTGAAAATAACGAACAGAACAAGATGGGAATTAGCGAAAACGATCCAGCTGGTCACGCGTGCTGCCGTGACCAAGGGAAATAGGAATTAATTCTTTATATGTTGATTTTTATTGAAATTAAATGTTAGGTATATTGGTAGTGTTAGCTTTCGCTCTTTGTGGTGCACTTTAAGGTGACCCCTTTCGACGTAACTTCCTACTAATAGAAGATGAAGGAATATAATGTTTTGTAGTTTATTGGGTTACGTAGGCCTTTAATATTGACCACTGCTACTGCAGTCTAAACATCAAAATTATGGAAATTCAACAAATTTAAACAATTGTTATAAAATAAAAATCCATCACGTTCTTTAATTCAAATTAATGATTAAAAAAATACTCTAATTATATTAATTGACTACACGTTTAAATCACTTACTTTACGATAGTATAAATATATATATAACGTTCATATAAAATAAAACATGTTATTTTATATGTGTTTCACGAATTCTTATTGTATTTCTATTGTATTTTATATTTGTTATCATTTTGGCACAATGAAGTGTTACAAAAACTCACGATAAGGCATTCGTGTGTGCGCGGCGAATATTCTGGAATTCAAACAAAAATGATATAATATTTCCGCGCGTTAGGTAATTTCGTCTTAGAAATTCAGCCTAATTTAGAGGTACCCTCAGACAGCACGTAGCGATAAAATACAATGAAGAAAGAATATAAAGTCAAATCAACTCCACCTGCAAACAGCACATCTTGTGAATATTAAGGTGAGATCTGGCGTTCTATTGTAAAAGCTCTCTGAGAATCAACAGCTTGTAATATATTTTTTATTTCATTTCACTTTGAGTTTGCGTGATCACTTGAAAGGACGGCTGAAGTTACCTTTTTATGTAGGGTTTACTACTCATTTGTAAGAAAACATTTTTGCTGAAATAACAGTTCGCTGGGTTCAAAATCTACCTGTACAATTAAGTAAATGCAAATAAATAAAAAGTAAAATGCTTACCTAAATCTTCCGCATCTTCACTCCACTCGCCTGTCCCCAACACTAATACCGCAGATGTCAAAATCACTAAAAAGTACTTAAGTGCCATTTTATCATGCATATAACATACGTCGTATCACTATATTTACACTATTTACTAATTAAACTTTGGCGCATATATTACTTAACTTAATTATTGTCGATTCACATTCAACTCGTATGCCTAATTTACGTAAAAGGATATCGTTTTCAGTGGTAGGAAAATTTTTAAAACTAAAATTGAACGTCCATTCCGCGCTCGCTTTTTGGTTACTTTCATTATTCTATTGATGATAGCTTCGATTTTAGTCATTCAATATAGAGGTTAAAGTCACTGATTCAGCACTTTATTATTTCATTTGCACCACTATTAAGTGTCTTTTTATTTAATGTTGATTGTGTATTAGAATGTCTTTCAGAACTCGCGCCAAAATTAAATAAGCGTTCATACAAGTATCTTCATTGCCAGATAAAAATAATGAAGTCTTGTCAAATGTAATTAATGTTATGTGTTTATTTTATATGCTGGCAACACCGGCGCTATTTAGTGTAATGTGTAACACGCACGGCTTCGCTTGGGTCCCGGCTTAATATGCCGATGAATTATTCAAGACTCTTTTAGCAACGGTGTGCGCTCGACGACAAATGGACACCTGGAACAAAATACAGTACCTCATTCATGTGCGCATATTTTGACAGGTAGTATATAAAATTGATGGGAAGGCTACATTGATATTAGTTAGGGACGGAGGGAGATATTTGTACCCTATAGTTTAACGACCGCTCGTTGGATCGTAGTTTACGAGCTCGCAAACCAAGAGTTGTCAATAAATATGTACTTAAATTACTTGTTGCGTTAAGCTTAACGCCATAAACCAAGGCTTTAAGTTTCATATAATAAACATATATATGGCTTTATTAAGACTATAGTCGTATTGAAGTATCAATAAAAATATATGTACCAGTTTTTCATTGTAAATAACAAAAACGAAAATATGAAATTATATGCACTATCAGAAATAACATTTTATTTTTCAATCAAGAATTTGTATGCCAGTAACATTGTAATCATATTTATAACGTTCTGTATTGCGTGAAATGTTAAAAACGTAATATTATTAGCGACACTATTGAAACAAATGTTATTCTGCATTTGTTTAATATACCATCACAAAAATGGAATACGTCTCAAATACAAAAATTGCTTTTAAAGTAATTGGCCGTTCCCAGAAACCTGAGAGGCTAAAGAAACTATTATGAAGCCATAACAACCCCGGTACAATTCTGTCGCCAGTAAGCCATTTCTATTTATTTAAAGAGGGAATTTCTCTAAGAAAAATTTAACAAAAGCTTTCAAGAAGCAAATCCTTCATCAAAGCAGCTCAACGACCCGGAGCGAGTGCCGAAGCGCTAATGTAGTTTAGGAGACATCGTGTCCCTGTATAGCTTTTAAGAAACATGTTACGTGATGGTGTTGCAAAATATAGTCAAGAATTGCCGCGTAAAAGGAAAATGAACTTCGATATTGTGTTATGCGAGCTAGTACAATTACTGGCTTATACACATTGAACTGGTTGCTTTCTATTGAAATAGCGTAAAAATGAATTCTACACGTAACTGTTGGTTTTTTCACATTTTCTATTACCTGAATCTCAGTTATGACAGCCTAATGGATTTTTTAATTAATGGAAGTTGAAAGTTGATGTTCTCAGAGGCGACGTTATTAAAATAAAATGTCAAAAAAAAAATTGTTGACATTCATTATATTCCTTATTTTTTCTATGACTCTCCAGCCTATCATCTAACGATCCTCAGATTCACGATCCTCATTTTAAGTCCATTGGTTTGCTATTCCAGTAATTACAGCCCTTGTAAATGTGTATTAGTAATTATTAAGCGAAAAAAATAAACAAGATAGGTTTTCAACCTACAAACTGAAACATTTTCACATAATATACTTTGGTCAAAATAAGCTAAGAGGTTACAAATCAAATTTATATGTAAGAATTCCTCAATTTAAGAACTGCTATTAAATGGATTAAATTTGCGATAAAGAAAGATGATTGTCTCTATTAACATACAAATAAAATGTACACATAAACTGAGAGTAGATTTTGCAAATATAAATTAAAATAATGCTAACCATTTCTTGCACGCAACGTTCTCACGAATTTTGTATATTAATCTAGATAATTAAAATGTTGTCTGAATACCAAACTTTTCCAGTATATTATTGACGATATTAAAACAATCAATGTTGATATGATGCACTTATTGATTATTGTTCCTATCTTCATAGTCCAAAGTATTTTTTTTATAAATTTTTTATTTATTGAATGACATGTATACGAATGTTTAAAAATCTTAAAACCGAACTGGAATAATCGCATATTCTGTGGTATATAAAAGATCTTGCAAAGATACATAAAATCTAACTTTTTCAAATTTATTTATTTATGAAACTACAAATATCTAGACATGTTAATCGAAAATATCAAAAAGATAGAACAAATAGATTCACAAGAAAAATATTTCAAACAACAGCCACAACAAACAATAATAAAAATAACAATACAGAAATGTATATAAAGACAAGTAGTAATAATTTACTGAAGTAGGCAGTATATAGTATATATAATACTAATAATAAATGACTGCCGTATTATATTTGCATTCAAACTATGAAAACAAGAATGATGTAGTAATCAAACAACAACAGCAATTTAAAAGGCATTAGAATGGTTTTATAAAACTGATTTTATTGTCACGGTCTTTTGATGTCTTTGATTATAACTTGTTATGGTTTATATATGACTTACTGTCATATATTTTAGGGACATTTTTATTTGAGTTCTAAATTAACTTTTAAATATATTTCAAGAAAATAGAGCATGGAGGTTACACTATTCATACGCAATAGTTCATAAATTTCATCAATAAGTAGTTGTCTGTTCTTTCGTAGCACGCGCTACGAATGTACGTAGCACACTTCTTATACAATAATTAAAGAACGGTGTGAAAGTCATTATATTACATAATTACTAGAAAGTATTTAATAGATTATTAAGTATATTAGAAGTAAAACATTAGTAAACAAAAAGTAAAGTACAACAATTTTTAAATACTAACTTCGCTATAAAATCCTAAATAAAATCCTAAAATAAACAGCGGCACAAACCATATGTAAATAAAAATTAAAAAAAAAAAGTATTTAAATTGTCTGTTTATTTGTGAGTACAAACCTAAGTTGCGCTATCAGTCCAGTAAACAAACATGTGTACGGTACAGTCGGTACACAATCACGTGTCAATGAGGCACAAAGTTCGTACTGCTAAGGGCACACGCGTTCAGCAAAGCGCGTGGCGCGCGGTGGACTGGCTATGCCGAACGAGTCAATGTGTATCGCCACCTCGCTACCTACGGGGTGCGCAAACCGAACTCGCCTCCAGGTAAGCTTTCTCACTGCCAGCTACATATTAATTGCTGCGAACCGAATTAGCGCATTGACCGTACCGTGGTTCTCGTTAAACCTTGTCAAAATGCTTTCCAGAATAAATCGTTATTTCGAGAATTGTTCTAATAGTTGTTTTGACTTTCGCTTCACCTCGACACGCGTATAATTAATGATATAGAAGCAATTTTTCGATATTAATTATTAATTAACAGACTTCGTGAACGTAAGATTTCTGTAATTAGTGTCGCATTAGTGTTTTATTATTATAAGTAAAATGAGCCATATAGGAAGATAACAATTGAATATGCTCATCAGGGAGAATATTGTATAAATATTTGGGTTATGTTGTAGTTATAAAACTTTATTTATAATTAGAGTGCGAATTAATCACATTATTTTCTAAACCATACTTTATTTTACTTAGTAAACTAATTTGATTAGTAATCTTTAGAAATATCTGGATGGTATTATTGCTGAAACTGAAATTTTCAACTTTAACTATAATCTAGGCAACTCCTCGTATTTTAATAGCAGTCTAGCTTTGAAGCTTTCGCTAAATCTCCCAAGGTCATTTAGCGAAAGCTTCAAAGAGTTGCTTATAATGGATTGAAGTTTCATATCGATCCGTCCCTTAAGATTTTTTTACAATCCGAATTAAATAATGTCTATAAATATTTTCTGTGAATGTTGAGAACATGCCCGTAAAACATAATTACTCATCCGTGATGTAAAAGAAATCGAACACTGTACAGTTAGAGTGAATAAGTTTATTGCTCAAAAAAAGTAGAAATACATTTTAATTCAATAAAGATATTAGCTCCCTAACTAGTTTTAATTATAACTCAAGTGTCATTTTCTCTACAATTATTTTATTTACAAAAACTTTTTTTTATGTACATAACCTTAAATGATAAATATTTTTCATGTAGTGTATGTAATATTTTTTTTTATGACACTGCCTTATGGAAAGCGATCACCAACGCCCATCAAAACAGCCATGCCCGCTTTTAAGGGGAAAGAAAAAATAACGGATTGATGTCGGATAAGGAGGAATGGACTAGACAGAGTGAGCAAAAGGAAACAGAAAGGAAATGCTACTATTTCACGCTGGTCTTCTCCCGGTGCGAACTGACCCAACACGTGACGAGGCCTGCTTAAGTCCCACTTTAACATCTTGCACAATAAATTCAATAAACGCCCCACATTCTTAAACAAAGTCGATATATATTAGTGATGTCTAAGCTTATCGATGGCTCGAAACGTTTATGAGAAATTCGTGCCGAAGTTAATCTTCTCACTTCCGTTATCGATAAACGTGGTTACGGAATTCGTTCTGTGGAAAATTGGCCAAATGTCGCTGTGTATTTACTGCGTGCGACCATATAAACTAGCACTTCTGTCATTTATATAATGGTTTAAATGTTTGCGAGTAATGTGTTATACACACGCTCTTTAAGAAGCTGTGGCGTATTTGGTATATTTTCTACAGTCTTATGGTTTCAGAAATACAATTATTTAAGGTATATAAAAGGACTATAAGACTAATATAATACATAATTATTGAAAAACGACGACAGTATTAAGTGAAAGAAACTATAATTGTTAATAAGGATCGCTACATAAATTTAATAAGTATTCCTGTTCATTTCATGAAAAATTGGTGATAAATTCAACGTGGAAAGATTTTTCTACAAAAAAAGTCAATATTCATATATAAAAAGTAACAATATATTTCTATTAAACACAAAACGAATCACGACAATCGCTTGAAACCCCACGGAATTATCAAGTAGAGAAAACCCAAATAAAATACAATCGAATTGACAACCTGTGTTGTTTTTTATAGCCTCGGTTAAGTAAACCATAAACTTTAAAGTGTACACGAATATTATTTAATAGTCCAACAAAGTTTTAAGGTATGATATTATATGAATTGAAAACTTTGGATAACCTACGTAATGTGAACACAATGTTTGAATAAAATCATGTATTTCTATAATTTAACTAATTTACTTACTACTACAGTTGTATGTGATAGTCGAGCGCGCTTCGGCACAAATTGAGCCAGCTCGCACCGGGGAAGTACCACACCCCAATATAATGAAATAGCATACTGCTGTGTTTTGTTCGGTGATTGGGCGAGCCGGAGACCCATATCCTCATTCTTACCCTTCCCAGTCCTTTCCTCTATTCCTCTCGTCAATTATTTATTTATACCTTTCTAATTTGAAGTCGGCAATCCATTTATATAGGCGTAAAGTCTTCAACTGACCTTACGCCTCTCCAAATGTTCATGGGAGGTGGTAGCGCTTACCATCAGGTGACCCCCAGCTCCATTACCGACTATAACATAAAAAAGCTAATTTACTTCTTTAAGGGCATATGATATAATTAAGTTGAATTTTATAATATAACCAATACTTTGCAATACAAGATATAATAAGTACAATAAGTTTAGCATGTGGTTTCTGTAGCTTTTGTGACATCGTAGCTGAAGAAAATATAAACTGATTATAGAAAAAAAACATGTTGAGAAATTCAGGTATTACTTGGAACTAGGGCTCGCTTAATTTCACCAATTTTAAAATTATGGGAAATTTTTATGTTCTTGAAAAAGTTTTTTAATTTAAAAATCACTAAAACTGAGCAAAATAAATTCATCTGACTTTCTATACTATACAATTATTTTCATGGAAAGGTATTTATTAAGATTTAAAAGGTTCTCGGAACAGAACAAAAATATTAAATTATATACTATTCAGAGAAACGGTTAATTTTGTTTGATGTTTTGAACGTATAATACATATAGGGTATAATATGGCTGTTTTTTATGTCATAGAAGAAATGTATGTATGGCCGGTGCTGGTTTCTCGCCATCAGGCGACCCACCAGCTCCTTTGACACCTATCACATAGTAAATATTTAATGACTAGCTGCGCCCCGCGGTTTCACCCGCGTAAGTTCGTATCCCGTAGGAATATCGGGATAAAAAGTTGTCCAGCTATGTACGTACCAATTTTTTGCAATTAGTTCAGTAGCTTTTGCGTGAAAGATCAACAACATCCTTACAAACTTATGTTTTTTATTATATTAATAGGATAATCTAAAGCGATCTCTTTCGCACACATTACACGGAAGGTTGAGATAAAAATACATAAATGAAAATCATAAAAGATCGTTGTTTTAAATATATCATAGATAGATTGTTTGTAAACAGTATCGAGAAGTCATCAGCTATGAATCTATACCGTATATATGTACTAGGCACAAATTAAACAAGACAGAAAAACATAAGAACGGCTCAACTATTCCGTCATGCGGAAAATGTTCATTTGGCTTACTTATATTACTGTAGAACGCCTGAACGATAATCACTGAGTTGTCTTTCTCAGCTTCATGTAGTATATGAGATAAGGGATTTAAGTTCTTATGACAAAAATGATATTTTAAAATTGCGAGTGTATTTTAATAATATATTTTTGGTGTCGTCGCGCTTTTTTTAATTTATGATATGAAAAATGGTATTATATAGAATTATAAATTACACTAAAAATATTAAAATGATAATATTTCGGTTCTTAAAATAGGTAGGTGTTTATTAAAAACAAAAATCTGCAGAATATTTTGAAGTTGTTTTTACTATATATCTAGTAAAATATTGTTAAAATGAACAAAATAAAATAAATGCGTACAATATTTTCCATGAAGTATTGCGTAGTTGCGTAAAAATAAAGCTTAATCCACACACACTAAACCAGGCCATTTCTGAACATTAAATATTTTAAAAGATTTGTTTTTTAGATTTGTTGTAGATTTATTGATGTTTATAGACTCAGTAACAAAACAAACAAAAGTAACTACTTTATATTTCTACTTGTCTCTGTGTCTGATCGGATATATGCTCCTTTGATCGTTTTGTCTGTTTGTATGTGCATCAATCACGCTAAATCCCGGGGCATATTTTGACAAAATGTAACATTGTATGTACATATACATACATACATACATACGAATATTACCCTACGTTTAGAAATTAAAAACTTTTCAACGGATTTTAAACGCGATTTATTCATTATATTATTAACCCAACGTTTCGAACTCGTTCGTTCTTTCTCCTCACTGTAAAGTGTTTAAAAGTTTAAAAGTTTTTATTTTCTAAATGTATAATACTCGTGTAAAATCAAACACAAGAAAATACTATTACCATACGTTCTATTAAAAAAAAATGAAGTGTAACAATCCATACATGTAACTGATAAAAAAAATCGCGAATATATAATTAAACGGTGGTTTTATTGGATACTTCTATAAAAATGAAATAGAAGTTTCCTAACTAATTTATATATTAACGAGATTTTAAGATATTCGAAACGCTTGACGAGATATACACATCTATAGTCGTAAAAAATGTCAGCCTCTTCTTCAAATTTCCACGACGTATAAAATGTTATCGTCCACAAGTGAGAAACCGAGATTTTAAAAATATCTAAAAAATAAATACCATACCTACGTACCTAATGTTTTATTGAAATCTTAAATAAGAAAGTCAAGTTAGTAACATCACGAACGGATAAACTGATTTTTGATATTTTGTTTCTTAAATTTTTCTCTGCTTGGATTAGGATAACATAATTTTGTAAATTTCAAAACGTTCATATAAATAGTCCGAGCGTAACATGGAGAGGAGGAGTCTAGTAGAATTTTAAAAATAAAATAAGAAGAAAAGGGAGAGGTTACTGCTTTCTTTCAAATTATCTTTTTCATACTGAGATATAATTCATTTTAGGAAAAAAATATCTCCTTGTCTACATAAGGCTTTGTGAGCCCTTCGAAATAAATCCTATATTGAAAAATAATGGAGTTGGCTGTATACATTTATTTCCTATAATTGAATTATTCCGTTATTATATGCGGTAACTCCAAATTGCTGATCTTCATTCCCATTTCATCTTATTTTGTGAGGAATTCTTTGCGATTTTACAAAGGACTTTTATTGTTAGGACAATTATGTTTTATGAAAACGTTTATATCTTTATTGCTGCCTTCGTTAAATATACTTACATATGCTGTTATGACACGTGTAAGTAACGATATTTTACAGATTAAATATGTGATTTTCTTTTTTCAAACGAAATAAGTAAGTAGTCAAAACAAAGAAGTGGTAAATTGATTATGTGTAATTCAGTATATATCCAAAGAATTCACCGATAAATTATTTCAAAATTAATTTAAAATGAACGTTTGTTTTATGCCGGAGTTTTTTAATTAATTAACTCGGACCTACGAAACTCCTTTCGAATCTTAATTATGTCATATTGTAACATTGATATTGTTATTGAGGAATTTACAAATACTCCTATTGAATTTTGAAAATAATGATTTTCTAATTATAAAGTCCCGTCACATTGTAATCCTAAATGGTGCTAAAATTTTGATGGAAACCTTACCACTTTTACTTTACTATTACGAATCACTGTCATAAATAAAATGTCAAAAGTCCTCCAACCCAATGTGTTATGTATGTTGCAAAAGAAATTTAAGGTGTTATGGGTATATTTCGATAACGGTAAGTATAAATGTTCCCAAGACATCTATATATATAAAAGTTGTCGCTTTGTTTTTTAAAGATCGTAATTTCTGGGAAATCGTGATCGTGAGATAAATAGATATCCTTTGTCACTCTCAGACACAAAAATCGTATTATAAATTCACTTCGTTGCGACGTGAAAGAAAAACACACAAACAAATGGTTGTAATATTATACCTTACTAATATTATAAACGTATGTTGTGTTATATTCGAGCCACAACGTCAAAAATAAAAAATAAAAAAATTATTTAAATATACAACTGAGTTTGTTGTTCCACGAAACTATTTTCATGTGAGATTTAATTGGCTAGTTTCCATACATACGTATGCTACAATTTTTATTTATTTATTTGAGTAACTGTAGAATATTTTAAACTGCATCGCCCACATTCGTACTTCTATTAAATTGCAAGTATTAACACCTTCAAACATAATTAAACGATAGGCTATAACTGAATCTATCTTAATCAATATTATGTAACTTCCTTAATAATGTAAGTAATCAAACAAAAAAAAATACATAGAAACATAAGATTCAAAACCGCAATTCCTTACTACGCTTGGCTTCTATAAACTCTTTAGTCATATTAGTTTTCTAGAATAGTAAAGGCGTTATCTGTTTTTCCTAGACAATTTTACGCGTCTATGCAAAGTAGAAATAAACTCTATGATTCAATACGGTCATAGAACTTTCAATATTTTTCGCATGCAAAGCTCGTTTAATCCGTGACGACTGGGCTTGGGCGCATTGTTCACAGTGATCAATGGCTCGCCCATCAAACTATGAAAAGGCAGTTTTGCAATACTAGCTAAATTCGGGAATACTATATTGTACATAAATTTAAAATTACTAAACTAGCATTTGAAAAATTAAGTATGACACTTGACAACATATATTTTTTTTATAAGGCCATGAAAGAAGAAGTCGTTTATTAATTTTGTTATTGTTAATACAGATATTTTTTATAGTAACGTAAATTTAAAGGAAAGATTGTGTAATGACGTTATTCATACGGTGGCCCAAAACTTTTGATATTCCATAGCAAAAGAATCATGTTATTTTTATTTCAGGTGCTCAATAATACTAAATAATTTATTTAACTGTTCTAACAAAAATATCTCCTACAAATAACAACGTTATATTGTAACATAATAATACCAAAGCGAGAATTCCTGAATTTGCTCAAATTGAAATAAATTTCTTATCAACATCATCTTACACAATAATATTAACAACTGTAGTATTAAGCCCTCGTGTTTCACTTATTATAAAGCATTACACGTTAATTCGTCTGCCGTCATATCCTTAATCCACGTAGGAGCTTAGATTTAAACAATTATTCAAAACATTTAACATACATTTCGCAGGAATAATTACGTTAACCCGGTAACCTAGTACGAAAGGTATTGGAGGTCGGGTCGGTTGGTATGAGATAAAGTTGCAACCGCGCCGTCGCCGTAATTTACTGTCTACCGACTTACACCGACTATTTCACTATCGTATATATACCTATATTATGTATTGTTATAAATGAAACGTTATGCCAAAACAGGAATAAAATTGGGCAACATCGGTCGCATTACATGTGGTCCACGTGTAAAATTGAAAATGTATGAAGCTTGATATTTTTAGCCGAGAGGTGAAGCTAATTTATTCACAAAATATTAAAATTAGTTTACTTCAATGACTGCAGTATAAACAAATGTATAAATATAAACAATACGTTGTACGCATAATACGCTTACCTGAGAACTTAGGAGAGATTTGCGTCGCAATATAGTAGAAAATATGGATATTTTTATTTAATATTTCTAAGCTAGTAATTAGCAGGGATAGCAAGAGACACATAGTTCAGACGATGTTTAGTCGCTTATGTATGTGGCATTTTTTAATACTCGAAGTGTCATTATATTCAGCATTGGAATGAATTGGAAATAAAGTTTAATTTGCAATTTCTTTATTACTTTTAACATTTCCATACATCTGTAATGATGATATTAAATCTCGGATATAATTTTAAATCACGTAAAATGAATGCAGTACTTTAAGCTCATACAGACTTTAATAAAGATAAAATACAGTTATCTCTAAAACAAGACAGCGGACCCACTATAGAAACGTTACATAAAGCTTGGTTTAAAAATATAACTTACTGTTTCTAGTTTCATATAATATTAAAAGAAACCGCACGTTAGTCTCACTAAAGTTAGTTATAGTGTAATTTTAAATAGTAATATGTATTGCGTACAGATTTAATAGTCCAGAATCATATGTAACAATGTTTTTCCTATCTTTTTTAAATTCGACCATTAACCACAAAGGTTTAGGCGTTCCGGTGGAATGTCATAACTCGTTAACTTCAAAACAATCATCGCAAATGAAACAACAAATAGAATGCCTACATAAAAGTCTAAGTCAGTCTTACCAATAAGCAGAGCATGCATCTTCGAAAAAGGAATATGTTTATAATACAAACGTTCGAATTAGAAGGAATTTAGGGAGAGGGTAGGTTTAGAATTAAATAAGACCTAAGATGTATCATAGAATTAAATCTTCTGTAAAAGAACGGTGAAATATGTCTTTTACGATCTGGTCCATTAGATCTTCAGTGGGCAAACTTTAAAATCTTATATTCACGATGAAGACTCAGTTCTACTTCAAAACAATAATCGTCTAAGGATAGAGGGACGTTACTGTTTTGGATGTAAATAAATAAATTAATAAAAAGCCATTAAAGAAATGACAAAATGACCGTGTACATTGATATTTTTTAACTAATGTTTATGGATGTTTTTGTAGCGTTATTAATTAATATTATTTGCATCTTTTTTTTCCTTGATCTATTTTAAATATAATAAACTAGCTTTTCGCCCGCGGTTTCGCCCTTGTCGACAAAGGAAAAACTCTTTCCCGCATTATTCCCGTTCCCATGGGTATTTCCGGGAAAAGAACTATCCTATGTCCTTTCTCGGGTTATCTTTGTATGAAATATTCATCAAGGTTTTAGCGTAAAGAAGAGACAGATAGACATATAGTTTTGTATTTATAACATTATCAGGGATATCTTGCACAATGATTCAAAGTGAATGAAAGAGTAACAGAATATTTTAAAATAACGTCAGAAGAAAGATCAAATGTCATGTCATATATTAATCTTAAACAATTTTTTTTTATTAAACAACAATTATCAATGCCCTAATATTCAGCTACCCAGAAAGAACACTATTGTATGAAATTCAAACCTTAGTTAATTTATCGCAAAATACCCTTCTCAACGTTTAATTGACATCGGCTTTCCAGTTATTATTATTTAACTAGAATGATGCATTAACTTCAGAAGTGATTCTACCCTTCTATATCTTCTATAATGTAATTCATTATTAACCACTTTTAATATCTTGATTCCAAATATTTTCCAATATTGGTGAGATATAATAAAAAATAACTCAAAGGGATATATAACGATCATCTATATTTAATGGTGACGGTCGAAGACGGGGCGAACCGCTAGTAACAAGTGCATAGCCTGGATATATATGTCGGAGTATATACATATGGCGGATATTAACGAACGCAAGCGCCTCACGAGTTGCGCTTGGATATGGCCGTTGGAGCGTGCGGGCATTCAAAATAGTGGAACTCGTGCTGAGCGGACGCGTCTGTTCGAGTTCAGATATTTGTTTCGAGTATAATTTGTTATATGAAGTGAAGTCAAGTGATTTCCGTGAATTTAATGATTTTAAATATTATTGTGAGATTAAATAAGTGTGAAATTCCGTTTGTGTCTTTTGCTGCTCGAAGTTAACCAAGATACCCAATGTAGTAGACATAATCAGCCTACTGAGCCCTGTACAACAGCTGGAGCTGACATACATTTTAACACATATTAATTTATTTTTGTCTCATCAGCTGAGCTGTTTGATAATTCTGAAGAAATTAAAAACGAGCATGGTCACGGGGAGAGAGTAAAGTGTTCGAAACGTCGGGTTAATAATATAATGAATAAATCGCATTTAAAAACCGTTAAACAGTTTTTAATTTCTTCAGAATTATCAAACAGCTCATATATCAGCATATTCTAAATGTATAATACTCGCGTAAAATCAAACACAAGAAAATACTAATTCTGAAGAAATTAGGAATACTACTTCGACATCTTGAAACACTATAAACAAACAAATTAATATAAGAAGAGCGGCTCTCTTACTATTATCATAATAACTTAACGTCTGAGTGATTTGATAAAAATTCAATGTATCAATTTAGTTATCTTCAAACTCGTCACTTAGTCGTCTAAGATAATAATTTAATTGTTGATTTAATTATTTGATTGGATTGTTTGGATTGCAATTTGTTTTATCATTCCATTGAAAGTTTAGATTTTATATTACGATTGCTGGTGGCTTACGGCTGTAGTGAATTCAAATTTTTATACAATATACAATAAAACGTAGTATTTTTGTAAGTTCAATCATCAGAAGCGCTTCAACCATAGTAACAAACGATTCTCTCCGATTCTCCGAAAGTATCGGTTTTTATTTTACTCGAAAAAGTGAAGCAAAACTGATATTTTTATATTATTTGACGCATACAATTTTTCATGGAAAATTTAAATTCTCGCGTAACTTTTTATTATATTGTTTTTTAAATGTGTAGTTTCTTTGTATTTTTGACGTAAAAACCAATATTTAATGCATGAGCCGATTTATTAATACAATGATGCTAATCGTAAACAAAATGCTTCATATTTATAATAAAAGTATATTTCATAATGTTTGAATGATCAATTTTATAATTAATGTTGGTCTCATATAATACTAGACGTTCGTCCCGGCTCCGCTCGGATATCAAGGTTCCAGTTTTATCCCAAGGGAGCATTTAATCAGGATAAAAAGTATCCTATCATCCGATTCAGCTCATACCCTGTGTGTATTCCAAATTTCATCAAAATCCGTTCAGTAGTTTCAGCGTGATTGGCGGACAAATATCCCAACAAACAAACTTTTACATCCTACTAATCCTATCCTTACTACTAATATTATTATGCGAAAGTTTGTAAGAATGTGTATGTATGTTTGTTGCTCTTTCATGCAAAGACTACTGAACCGATTGCAATGAAATCTGGTACGTAGGCAGCTGGACAACTGGAATGGCATATAGGCAACTTTTTATTCCGACTTTCCTCCGGAATACGGAATTACGCGGGTGATTCTACTTTCATATTTTTTAAACTGATAAAAGCCGTTGTTTATCCAAGTGGTTGTAATACTCGTGATTGAATATTCTCCTCTTTAAATTAAATTACAATGCAATTCACTAATAAGATAGGTAGACATTAACATAACAATAAGTACAATACAATAACTTGGTAAAAAAAAGTAAAAATTAAAATAAATTGTGAATATGCATTTCAAGTTTTGCACATATGTATTAAAAAATATTTTGGGAAAAAAGTAGGCAGAGGGATATACATGTAGCCGGTTATCGAGAATGATATCGTATAACCTAGACAAGGCCGGCCCAGAAACAGTGTCTCTAGAGAAACATACGAGACCAATCCCAAACATCCCCGACACGGTTTAAATTTAAAACAAAATACACCCTCTAATCGCTACAAGTTAAAGTTTCAGATAATAATTCACGCCCTTGAAACCTTTGGAAGTTTATACGCGTTCGTGCAACTTTGTTTTATAAAGCCATTACTCATTCTTTTGTTAGCGATTGCGACGCAAATTTTTCACGATGAGACAAATTTTGTGAATAAATTAAGCAGTGTTGTAATCTTGTGTTATAAAAACAGCAGAAAAGAGTTTCATCTTTTGTTTAGGAAGTGAACCTGCCACTTGAATTAATTGTGTTGTGGTAACTTTTTAAATTCTTCTTGGCAGATGCTTTTTACATTATTAGGATTTACGATTATTATTTCGTATGAAAAATAATCGCATAGGATTTTACTATAATGTATTCTCTATTTTTTATTTATTTATATATTTATTATATAATAGTTTATTCATATACTATATCGTAATTTGCGTGTTATATATCTAATAGTCCCTCATAGGAGGCCTGTGTCACAGCAGTGGGAACATATATGGGCTGATGATGATGATGATATCTAATAGAATGTACATGTATGTGTATATATATTTATTCTTTTGACTGGCGCTTTAACAAGGGGTTACTGAAAATCAACGCTGCGCAGTTCGTGTAGCACATGCTTTTTAGCACCACATTGATTAGTTAAGAGCCCACGTTTTTTATTTGTTTGTTTTATAAAGAGATTGCTATAATAAACATTCTTTCTTTATTCTTCCTTTCTTTCTAAATAGAAGCGTTCTCGTTGATACAGATTAATCAATACCAGGTCATGTATGCCTGTCTGTACGTTTGACACATTCAGTTAACACGGCTGCCTATTGGCGATAAATCCTTATACGTGGACAGTATCATATGTAATAATAAGTTTAAAAGTGAATCGCAATATAGAAATCTACATATTCGTGTATATTAAATATGAGTCTCTGACGGTTTTTAAATCTTATGTTTTTAAAGGAATTTATGCTCTAAAAGTGTAATTTTAAGACAGAAAATTCAAGGTCAATACTTCAATAAAAGTAATAAGTTAATAAGACAGAGCTCTAGAGATCAATCAGATGTTTTGCTTCTGAAATAATTTGACTATCTATAGTTTAACGAACAAAAGATTTTTTTTTGAGATGAAGAGTTTACAGACTTTTGAACTTGAACACAAAATGTTATCCTCGTAGCCACTGTTTTATCTATTCAAAAATTTCCATACTACTTCAAATTGTATAATTTGAGTTATTATAATAGATAACTAAAGGGAAAGATTTAACAAGTTTAATTGTTTTAAAAATATTTTATTTAAGCCGCAACAAGGTTTTGTAAAGAAGTTATGTACTTCTCATCTTATAGGTAGATAATTAAGTTTATAATTTTCCTAAAATGTAGGTAACCATTCCTTACTTTTTTATTACTTGCGAGTATGTATAGATTTTCTTGTTAAGAAAGTTAAACCGTTCACTTATTTATACAAACCAATTGATTCAATCAATAATGATAAAAGAAAGTTAGAAGTCAGTTTTTCTTTTGTTCGGATTCTTGACAGTTCAAACAACTTTTCGGCGAAATAAAGGAATCAAATCTCGGAGATAATTTGAGGTAAATTTGTGTTTGATTTAAAATCGCTAAGTGGAAATGCGAAAACAACGAAAAGAGCAAAAACGGTCGTGACACTTTTTCACAATAAAATTCAGCATTTGGAAATCTAAAGAAGTCCGATAAAGCCTTGCGGAGGGTCTATGTTAATCTGCTTTCATTAGTCATGTCTTTTTTCAAGAGGTCGTTGTTGTAGGATAAATTTACGTAACGAAAAATAAAAACCAGAATCAAGCGTGACATATTGAGAAAAAGGACTATATTATGATTTTGAGTTCTTATAGAAGTTTACATATGTTTTATTTATACACCAATAATAAAACTTAACATCATCAAAAAAAATAATGAATGTACACTTTTTTATGTGATAACGGGCAACTGAGCTGATTGTTCGCCTGGTGGTAAGCTATCACCATCGCCCATAAACATTCGCAGAAGAAGTGCCTCTGCGAATGCGCTGTCCGCTTTTAAGGGGAATGGGATAAGGAACCCTCATAAAACGCCTGTGTCCCAGCAGTGAGAACATTGGGCTGATGATGAGGATAAGGAAAAGATTGATGACTGGAAAGAAGGAATGGACTGGGAAGAGCGCGGAAAAGAAAATGGCTGTCACCAGCTCCCTCATTCACCGTACGAAACACAGTAAAATGCTTCTATTTCACGCCGGTTTTCTGTAGGGTACTGCCCTGGTGCGAGCTGGCCTAATTCATGCCAAAACATGCTCGACTCCAATATCAAAAATCGCCTTTGTTTACATTGGCTTTATGATTTCATCGAATTCATTGTTATACGCTGATTGCTTTTTGTGTTTAAATATATTTTAATTGGTGACTGTTATTTAAATTAAACTATTTAAACACAAATCACGAGATTACCCGCGCTGCTACCAGGAGCGTGCGGAAGTTTCTCGAATATTACAACTTTGTTTTAAAGTCATTATTCATTCTTTTGTTGCTGACGTAGCTCTGCAGAATTTTATGAGGCAAAAAGAAAATGTTCCGACAAATTAAAACGCTTTGTAACGTGAGGTCCCCGCGTCGTTGATAAAGAGTTTAAATTTAATATCTTAAGAATTTACTTTAAACATGGCGCTCTAATTACCCGTTGAAACGCCTTGTTTAAATTTTCTTCCGTCTCTGCAAATTAAAATAAACTGACCTTTATTATTCATCGTTAAACTAATGACAATTATGTTTTCGTAAGCATTATCGAAAGCTTAATATCTTAAGTGCCTTAAAAATTAAAAGCAATGAAGTTTATACAGTAGGTACTTAACGTGTAAATATGTTAAATTCAATTAGTGTCGAATAATCTGGTAACCTTTATAAAATAAAATAAATAAAAACACAATTAAAATAAAGCTGAATTTACTTACAATTTCTAATAGTTTCATTTTATATAATCCATATATTTAATTACATTAAATTGCAGTAGCTACAGATATCCTCAATGAATAATTATTCAATGTATCCAAAATTGTAATATTATTTAACTTATTTTACGTAACCGTAATGCCGCGTTTATGATGAATTTTAAAATATTTATATTTATTGAAAATCAAATTTGAAGCTGAAAAGCAACTATATTGCAAAGTTTAAACAAAAACAGGCTCTATGAGAGGTGTTTCGAATCCCAGCAAATATCAAGGTATGTAGGATTGGACAATACCAGTGCTCAAAGCGACTACCGGGTCATTTCAAAGATCACTGTGTGAGTGTAAAGTTCGGTTCACACTTTTCTACAATAATATCACTTAGAACACTTTGGCTGACAAATTTTTTAAGCATTGATATCAAGGGTCTCTGAATAATGTGTATTTTATATCATAGCCGACAACCAATCATGAGTACCGCTCTTGAACACTTGCAAACTGAGAAGAGAGTTGAGAACTGGAGAGAAAGAATGCACTGGAAAAGGTGAGGAAAAGGAAACGGGCCTCCGGTTCCCCCACTTGCCGTACGAAACTCAGAAGCATGCTACTATTTCACGCCGGTTTTCTGTGAGGGTGTGGTACTTCCCGCTGCGGGCTGGCCCAATTCGTGCCGAAGAATGCTCGACTCCCACATTAAAAAATATTTTTAATTAATATTATCTATAATAGAATATTATTAACTATTTTAATCGCACTGAGCTCAGTTTATTAGCACAACAGATTCCCATCGATATTTTGGTACCGAAATATATTTATTTACTTATATAACGGAATTAAAAACGGTTAAAGTATTTCTATATAAAACACAGTCGTTGTAAACTAATCCTTATAATGCTCGTTCTGAAATTAAAAGTGAACTTCATGAGATGCAAGAGAATAGATTTAAGCAAAAACAATGTCCCTTCTCGCTTGGCCCGCTGCATCTGATTTACCTTTTCAGTACAGAGTATACAGATCCTATGTAATTCACGACAATACTACATTTACTAAGCATCGGGCTGTTTACTTAAGGCTTAAATAAAACATTTGATACGTGAGCTGTAACTCGAAAATTATTATGGATGCCAATTTCGCATCGCTCATTGAAGTGCGGTTAGATTTTAGTGGTTATTTGAGTATTTGCCAAACGAATCAGATATTAGATGCATAATATTCGAATACAAATGTAGTAAAGAGAAATGAAGTTGGACATTAACTGGAATAAATTGTAGCCAAACTATAAAGTGTCAGAATTAACATTATATATACTTTTGAATATCGAAACTGCTAGATCAATTCTATTAATTATTTTGCTATTAAAATGCTATCACTATCTAATAATGCATCTAGGCAATTTTTTACCCTTTTCATCGAAGATAAAGCCAAGTATCTACTAAATCATTTATTAACGACAATATAATACTTGAAGTGAGACGTGTTTTTACGCAGAAAAAGTAATTTTACGCGGATTATTGTGCAAGCGTATCTTTATCGTAATGGTAACACGATTTAAACACTATACCATTATTTTATTATGTTTTCTTTTACAGTATAAATAAATATCATAAACCATTTAATCAAAGACCAGAACAATGCATATTGTACAAGAAAATGTACCATAGCCATTTAAAGTGTCACCATATTAAGTGTTTTTCTATCTAGTAATAACTTAATTCGGAAGACTTACATGACAAATGTACCGATGTAAATAATCAATTTAAGAGTTTGTACTACAAGCTGTATAGATTATTAAAACAGACACAAATCGTAGGTACCTTTCTTGCCGCATGTCAGGTGGAAAACAGCACAATAGTAGCGCAGTCAAGCGTCTTGGCTCTTGACGCCTAGATTAAGATAACACCTACGTACGAGCAGCGTCTATTCTAGGTATTTGAAAAGATGAGATACGTCTACTTTCCCATCCAAAGTGCATGAGCAAATTTTTCTTCAATACGAATTAACAAGCCTTTTAAAATAATTAATTTACCGTGTTTACATACGAATCTGACTAAAACGTATCATCTAAAAAGTAAGTATTCAATGTATTCTGAAGAATTTCAAGATTTTCATTTTGTATTTATTCGATTCTATTCAACATTTAAGCATGATAGAAGTTACGGAAGATTTTACACAATATTTTCTGTGTTATATTTCACATGCTCACCTGTTTTCCCATTTTTGGCTCTTCATCAAAATCTTTTCAGTAAAATTATGTTTCTACTGCGTTTGACAATAATAAAAACCCTACCTTTAGGACCTTTACAACAACAGTTAATAAGGACACAAATCACGCGCCCCAGTGGTCACAAGGCATTTCAATTATATGCTTTGGCTAACATTTAGAATGAGGACAGCTCTGAAGAACATCTAGTCTGGACTCAAAGTTAAGGAAACGGTTCAAAGCTTTGTGATTCCGTTCACGTTTCAGAATGACCCTGATTAGAGTATGGAGGTAGTTGTGGCAATATTTTATTATGTATTTCTAAATATTCTCGATACATAATTAACTTTTTATTTAAAATCATTTAAAATGCGTATTTTTAGACCCAAGAAGAAAATTTAATAAGTAATTGAGAAAGGTGAACAGATGACATATCTAAATTAATAAAACAGAAACGGTTTACTTCTATATCATTTATAAGTAAAGAACTAAAAAAGACTGATGATTTTTTGTTCACGGTACGAACTTTGCCAGGTTGGCAAGATATTTGTTAAAAGGATTGATTAAGCCTTCTTATCAATATATCTTAGTTCTCAGGGTAAATCACGACCGTACAACCAATAACGAAAAATCTCCTTAAATTTGTTACCTTGGCCAATTTGTTAAAATTTTCAGCTTACATTAAAGACGGGTTATACTGTGGAAGTAGGGAAGCCACTTAGCACTACCATAAAAGTTAAATGCTTCATAAATCATGACACAAGACAGCGGCACGCCGCTTTAATGAACTGCCTTCTTATTAATAATAACTTGTTGAGTCGCTTCTTAGAGATGAGCTCGATCTAATTTATTATTAAATTTGATGAAATTACTTTGATATCGTCACAAATACAATGAATAAGCCTCTAACAAGCTCCGTAAAACTCTTCTTCCTTTTTTATGGGTTACTAGCTGCGCTCCGCGGTTTCACCCGCGTAAGTCCGTATCCCGTAGAAATATCGGGATAAAAAGTTGCCTGTATGTTATTCCAGTTGTCCAGCTATCTACGTACCAAATTTAATTGCAATCTGTTCAGTAGTTTTTGCGTGAAAGAGCAACAAACACACACACATCCTTACAAACTTCCGCATTTATAATATTAAGTAGGATAGGATGTTAAAATAATTTTTTTTTATAAGATAATCATCTAATTAATTGTACTTTCAAACTTTGCATTTTGTTACATATCATATACTTTTGTACTCTAAATTATATGGTTTTTGAAATCAAATGATTGTTGGTAAACCAATAAAATAAAACAATCAACACGATTACGTAAAATAAAAATGTTAACCTAAATTAACACAAGAACGGCTAACCTGATTTTAATAATTTTCAGTTTGTTCGTTTTGTCTCCACTTAGATTTGAATAATACAAAAATTTTGAAAACGTATCAAAAAAGGGTAGCGGGTAAAGCCGAGCTGAGCAGCTAGGATTAATACAAATATAAAATTATTCATTTTTTATAGCTAGGAACATAAATCGATAAGATTTTCAAATCATTTAAGTTTTAAAAGCCACATAGTGGCTCTAAAAAGCATCGTACTGGCCAAGTATGTTATTTAAATGCAGTTGCACAAAGCAGTTATTTGGGTCAACCGCCAATGAAACTCCGACTACGGTACATTATTTCCTACGCGGTTAGGCAAGTACAAAATAATGATAAAAATTTTGCCATACACACGCCTCTGTATTTTTATTCATGTTTTAATAAAATGGATCACTTGAGAATGTTCTGGAAAGCGTCGAACTAACATTATCGACTGCCAACCTCAAATGAAAATTGGAATTGTGATGCGATTTTAGGATAAGAAAAGGGATCAAGGATATGGGGTCCGGTTCTCCGAATTGCAGTGATAAGCAACATAAAAATAACTGTTAGATAATCTCCTGTTCCTTAATAAGAACAGATCCCTACATTGAGGCAGTTACGTTTTAGTTTTACTTAATAAGAAGCGAACTAGTATATACAATATCAACCTACAAATCTATTCAGGGATATAATTACTTATTAATTATGTTAGGTATTGCTTTAACTCAACCCGATTTCTGTTGCATATAACAACAAAAAGAAAACAGTTCAATATCTGTATCTATCTGTTGTAAATTATAACAAAACATTAATTCCTTAGTAATCTCATTAGAACTGTTTCTAAGCCACAGATACTACAGATATACAAAATAAGACTCAAATAAATGGAAAAAAAACGCAATAGGGCTGCTCGTCCCAATGGAGTAGTTTATCATTATTAAGTCTTGTCGTAAACAGGCGTTCCCGAGGGAAAGACAGTGGTTCAGCCTCTCTTATTAGATTAAATCACCACTAAATAATTTGACAACAGATTTTTGCTAGAAAATGCATTTTTTTATGTCCAATGACTTAAAATTGATCATATTAATGTACTACACATTTCTTCTTTGTTAACTGATAAACAACGTTATATTCACATAGTTACCCTCGAAATGTATTAATATATTCCTTACATTTATTATTGACAAAATAGAGTATTCAGGTCAGAAAATAAAATATATACCCACGAAATAATTAAATTCTTGAAATTATAATGTGCTACTCAGTCCATAAGAATGATGTTATTCTGTGAATTGGGCGAGTCTTCCACTCTCTTCTTATGTACAAACCATCATTTATACACTATACTGCTTCACGTACCATACGAAAATAAACAGAGGCTTGTTAAATGATCGTTAAAATGACGACATAATGTTTATGTCCCGTCTTTATGTTGCTCACGGGTAATGGACAACTTCCCCACATATACTTGACTCTCGAGCATATTGTACCACGCCTAAACAAACTACACTGTGTACTAACAAAGACTATAAACTGTGGAATGTTCTTGCACTAATGCCATTTACGTTTTTACAGAGGACACTATATCATAAAACTGAGAAACTAATAAACTCAAGATGTTCGTAAAGGAAATGCAAAAGTATGCATCTTTGCGGGACAAATATAAAACATATATGTAAAATGTACTTTAATTTTTCGATTTATGTGATAGTTTATTGAATTGATAATTATTTTACTTTTTTTCATCCATTCAGTCGTCATATACTGTTATTGCTCAGCCATTTTTGACTAACGTGTTTAAAAATAATCAAAATTTTAAAACTTTTTAATTTCTTTGCATTATACGAACTGCCTGAATGCATTATTACATAACAACGTCACAGTCTAGACAATTGGCAAATTATTATCACGAAGCCGTTATCGTAAAATGGCTTTTATCACTCTCAGTCTGAGACTATAACAGTATGAAGAAAACACTCTGTAATATGAAACTCAGAACCGTATTGTCTATAGACTATAAGCCTCTTTAGAAACTGCATATAACGGATTAGTGTGTAAATTTACTTAGGCTACGTCTCCCGTCCCTCAAATAAAGATCGATTGGCGACCGCAAAGTGGCGCTCCGAGTCGTGCGTGCTTATAATCAAATTACATACAAGCAAACACTACAGAACAGCATTACGAAACAAAAATAACACGTTGTTTTAAACAATATTTCAAAATTGCTGCGATTTCTTAAATCGTAAACGTAGAGGACATTTTCTATATACAAAATTTTAATGATGTTCTGTAAGTACTAAGTACATGCATAATTATTACAATTGAGTAGTTAAAAGTAATACAAATACTTCCTTCGATATGTTATATCCTTGTTATGTTAATATTCATATATGCATTCCTCATTTATTAAATTATATTGCGATAGATAAACCTTTACTTATCTCCTCTTTAGTACACACATCCAACTGATGTTTATATGTATATATTCTGTGGCACTAATAAGAACATTCCAAAATTAAATTCAATCGCTGCAAAAACGTCCAATCTCCTTCCAAGTATTACCCAATATAACACCACAGAGCGAGGATTTGTGCTCGCAGACAAGGAGCCACTTACATTGTACTGTGACGTCACATAAAATGCATCGCGCAATCTTCCTCAAGAATACACAATCCTCCGTAAGCCGCCATGTTTGTGTATCCATTTGCTGTATCCCTTTGAATACGACATCTCTATTGGTTTACTTAGAATCATGCCACATAATTTCCCTATTGATTGCTCGGATCGTAAAAAGCAGTTGCATCTTTATATAGTCTTATTTTCTAGACTTCTAGAGTTGATGAGATTTATAAGAGCTTTAAAGGTCTATAATTAGTTTGCTTAGCAGCTTTCAGGTATATTCCTTTATGAAATTTGATGATTACTTGACATACATAGACGTATTTCAAAATTAAACACACATATAACAAATATTTTTGAAAATAATATGTAACAATAATGTTTACTTATGTTATAATATTTTGTTACCAAGATTTAATGGTAAGGACAAAAATTAATATGAAACAGAATAGTAACATATAATAACACACAAAGGAAACTATCGTTTATATTCTTTTTAGAAGTGAATCCTCGTGATTTCTTATAACATTTTCAATACTATTTCCAGCTAATAATTTATTTTTGATTCATCCCATATTGGCCCTTATATATATTATAACATATACATTTATTCGACTTATTTCATAACCTAATCATAAAAGATCTGCTAATAATATAATAATAAATATGAAAACAGCAATCACATTTGCTCATCGAGCGGTCGTAAAGAAACCAAGCTAAACTTGAATTTATTTCTCAATTAACTTTGTTCTGAATTACAAATGAAGTAAAATATTACTTCATTTGTATATAAATTCCACATGACCATACCATATATATATTCTACATGAGATGACTGAATAAGTCTTTAATGTCATATCGGCAAAGGAGCTGGTGGGCCGCCTGATGGTATACCGCCCATGAACATTTGGAGAGGTCATTGGAATAAAAGTAAATTGTTATGAATCAACATTCCAACAGTAGGTAATGTAATTTGGAATTATCTTTATCCACTCTACGCCTCAAAATCAGTATTTAGAAAAAAAAAATAATACATAACCATTCAAATCTATTGAAGTGCATAACGAGATGGAAAGCTCCAAAAGTACTATGGCAGAATCGTTCATGTGTTGACTTCTAAACCTGGTTTCAACATTGAATCTGGTAAGCAAATGTCTTACATGTTGTAGGAGATTAGGCAGGCGTATTTACCTAATCCAATGCCGCAAGATGCAGCCGTGGAACTACGAAATAAATTGCCGTAAAATAAAGTGCAACCTCCACACGAGGTTCATCTGCGATGCAGTACTTGAGTCTACGTAAGATGCATTGCACAAGGTGGCGTTTAAAATTGAATTTTATAGAGCGCTGCTATGACAGCTTTCTGAATTGTTTACATAGAAGCTTAGTTCACAAACAAAGTTTGCATGTAGAAGATTATGCATGTCGGATTTAAGTGGTTTTGGCAAAAAATACAGGTCTTCGTTGTAAATTGGAGGTCTAATTTTTTTTAAACTTTGCGAAGAAGCTTAACGTACATCCAGCATGCTTACATTTTCCATATTCTTAAGTTTGGTTAGATTTTGTCCTCGTTCCTTATACTCAATAACTGCAAAGATGTGATTTATTTACGTAGTTATTTTTTGGAAGATAAGATAAGATTTTGGGATATTTTCTTTGTCCTTTATCATAGCAATACTCGATAGAAACTGGTTATCAAAAACCATTTATTTTAATAACAAAAATCTAAAACAGAAATTTATGTTAACGCAACTTTATATTCACTAATTGGGAATCGCACTGGGAATGAAACAAAACAAAATGAGCTTTAGCTTTGACCCTCGCATATCACTTTTTGTTTGAACTCGCTTCTGTCTCCAGAGGAAACTTAAAACAAAATATGTTTTGGTTCACATATTTTGGTGTATGTTTATTTATACGAATCTATAGCGGTTATTTAGGTTTTGTATATCACTTATAATTTTTAATTAATAAATATAATGTACGATTTTATTTTATAAATATGTCTATTTTAAAAGCAAACATGCATTAGATATATTTGTTCAAATTAATTGGCAGGTACTGACCGAATAATAAATTAACACATATTGATATTAAATTTAAACCATTACCACTTTCTGAATCTGCAAATAAATAAATAAAAACATACTCTGAACTCACCCATGAAACCTCACATACTTCCTCTTTTCATCATCCACAGATCATAATTCATAAGGTGCAATTTTCTTGGATAAATTAATAAATAACAAGTCATTCTGATAGAGGTCTTTAATATATCTTCTAAATAGTCGTTCAAGATTTTTAACACCTGACTCAAACGGGTGTTTGATGACAATTTGTTGAGCCGTTTGTACGTCATTAGCTTTTTTCTAGTTGTTCGGATCTAGTGATCTGGAATGGATCGGACTAATTTTCTTATGTTGCAACTTGAGGGAGATATATGGAAGGGCTTAACAAGTTAAATTCACTATTTCAAGGTGGCCAACAATACAAAATGTGGTCGGGGTTTTTTAATTTTATTGCTATTAAATCTATTCCTTTGATATTAAACTATTTTATTATTACCTAAGAAGTTGGAACTACGCACACAAACCTTCAACCTACGTATTTATGTGAACGAGTCTATTTTAAAGAAAAGCATGCCTACGTATGTGGGGAAGACTGTAATAAACATATTTTATAGGAAATCTTGAGTTTGTATTGCCCTAACAAAGGAGTGAATACCAGTTATTTTTATCTCTAGAATATGATCATATCTTTTTTGATTTTTATAGATTATAAACAATACTGGAAACAATTTTTAAATGAAAATGATTAGTGTACCAGAGCATACAGAGGGGAGTATATCGGTAATATATTATAATTAACTTGAGTTTCCCTTGATATCTGCAACAAATGTGGTAATTTTTTCCTGTAAATGATCTTTATGTACGTCACCAGTTATGAAAAACATCAAATCTATGGCAAACAAATAGCATATTAAAAATATATGTGAAAAAATATGCCCATACATACAGTTTATAGTTTTCTTTGCTTTACCTTTATTAAAAAATAGGACGAAAATAGAACATCTTTATGCCGATTGTACCGAAAAGTCTAGACGAGAAACTAATACCTTAGAACACAACTTCTCCAATAAAAATCATATCCCTCACAAAACCAATGTTATCTAGGAAAACCAACACAATGAATAAACTTCAGCAGTAATCTGGAACTGTATAGATAGTCACGTTTCGTAATCCAAGCACTGTTTTACAAATAAGGAGCTATGTCTATACACTGACCCTTGTTAGAACATCGACCTTTCTCAATTTCCAGCTGGTATGATCTCAAAAAACGGATGAAAGAAGCCCAATGCAAATAAAATTTACCAATGCCCCCGTGACTCTTTTGACGGTTAACTTATTCAGATACGCGTGGATGATGGCATGTTGCCGTGAAATGTAAGGGAATATTCTAGTTTCAAGTTTAATCCCTATTACCTTTTATTTCGGCGACCATTATTATGTTTTGGGTCGAGCTAACAAGCTTAACTTTACATGAATATTTCTAACAGAAGAAGGAAATGTACAGTAAATCTTTTGATATTTTGCGATCGTTTATTTGTTCCTATCATTAATTTCCTTATTTGTGTTTTAAACGTGCTATATTTTTCAAGTGGAATTATTATGATTCCTAAAAAATTAATGTCACATGTCGTATGTACATATTAATAAGACGAAGTTGATAATAATAAAGATATATTATTAAATGATAAAAGATTTTTCATGAAAAGCATAAGGTACAGTATATTCTCTATACTAATGATATAAACATGAAAATTGTCTTTGTCTGTTTGCTTGAACGCGCTTACCTCAGGAACCAGGGGACCGATTTCAAAAATTTTACCTCTGTTAACTATGCAGCCTATATGCAGCTCGGAAGAACCTGGGATAAAAACGCCGGCAGTAAAAGCATTAGACTACTGAATACTAATCTTAGACTTATTTTTTTATCTGTATTATACAATTTATCATAAAGAAATGAAGGAAGCAAAAGCTCTTATCACAAAAGAATTAATGTAAGTAAATAAAACTAGAGTTATAAAATAAAACATTGTAGTAAATTTTCATTCATTCGATACTGATAAACAGGAGGTAATTAAGTATAACGAAGCGATACCTCGTATTTCTTTCCAGCAATTCAGGGTTCTGTAGCCAAATACCGCTTTTATACAGAGTTGTATATTACACAGAGGTCGCGACTTTATCTCACTTTCCGCCCGAGTTGCGTTCACTAGCGATATAGTGAAAATAGTAGTACAATAAAACAGGGTTCAACTATATCGGTGGAGAGGCCAAGAGCCCACTCCTTATCGGAAAACTGTTACTGTGATTCATTGCTTGCCGCTATTTACTTACCGCTCTGTTAAGCGTGCATCACAACGCGCAATTGCTCGCCGCGAATGCAACTGCGAGCAAATTCGCGAAGCTTCTGTTATTGCTACTGCGAATTAACTCTGTAAATGCGAATAACTTCTGTGTCATAGTTTAAGAGTGTATTATGTTAAATCCCTACTAATATTATAAATGCGAAAGTAACTGTCTGTCTGTCTGTCTGTTACGCTTTCACGCCTAAACCACTCAACCGATTTTGATGAAATTTGGTATGATGATAGAACTAAACTTGGGAAAGGACATACGATACTTTTTATTGCGAAAAAAGTGAAGAAGGGCTTGAAATAGGGGATGAAAGTTAGTCAAACATAAATGTGAGATTATTTCACACCTAAACTACTTAACCAATTTTGACAAATATTTCAGACCTATGGGAAAACCTATTAGCTACTCCTTACCATGTCGCGCGATATAACCAAATTCCACGCAGGCGAAGCCGCGGGTAGAAAGCTAGTGATGTATATAAGAAAGTTGTATAGCAAAAGCAACAAAGCTTATTTCAGGCATAGACGGCTTTATGTGAAATGAAACAATATACCAAATGAATCCTTGTTAATTTTCGTTGACTTTTTCTAAACGACAGACCTGTTTATTTACCACTTATTTGCCACTTGGAGAAATCTGAAACGAATAGATGCGAGCAAAACTCGTTTCGTGTGAGATAAGCTTTACTCTGCATCTGTGCACCTATTACATCCTCTGTGAAGTACCTACTTACGTTACTCACTCGTTTTATTATGGTAAACCTTGATTTAAAAACAGAGATTTGTATTGTTCAAATAGAAATTTTAAATTAAATCTAACATAAAGTACAATCATACATCTTAAGATTTATGTGATATCTGAAAAGGCTTATGATATTTATTGTTCTGATTTTTCCATTTCTAGAAGATTATCTATAATTAATGCATTCATTAAGTGTTGATGTCAATGTAACATTGAGCAATTAAAATATGTGTATCCAACGATAACCGCACGGAAGTTTACCACAGTGTATAACTATGTGTTCATATGAATTCAATTCTATTATTCCCACATTAAACGGCAGTGGCTAAGCGGGGTGCCGATCGCCGACCACAAACCGCACCCTATTTGTAGATATCTCCCTAGTGTTACGCTTAAATTAAATCATTGCTAGCTCATGCGCTATCATTGCTGTATTTGATTGATTGAGTGAATGTAATGAGTACTTGGGCAAGCTTGACGATGAATTAATTACGTGTGTGTCTAAATTCCCAACAACAGACATGATATTGTTTAATTGGTGATACAAGCCGGCGTGTGGTTTGACAATCATACGCTCGCCAAGAGCGTGCACGTGAATAATAGCTTTCGTGTTTTGGAACTTTTTTCTTTTCTTTCATTTTTATTGAAATCAAATTATCTATTGTTAAGTAAATACAAGGATATTTCCCATTGTTAAAATTAATAATGTCAGGTTTATGGCATGACGTGGAACAGACACGATATTGGGTATTATATACCTTTTTTATATTATATCACATAATATAGTATGTGATAGTATTTGAAAGTATATTCTCATAACAAAATTTCATATTTCAATATAGCATGTGATATTACAAAATTAGCGTGATTTTAGCCAATCACGTGTCGTCAGACAATTGGGGAAAAAATAAATTTTTATATTGATTTCCAAATATCAAAATTTAATACATGTTTATAATAAGAGAGAGAGAGAGAGAGTTGCTTTAAATATGAGGACAAACAGAGAACGAAAATAGAAAGAGATGTCCTTTTTGATATTGATAATGCCCATAGAGTAAAGATAGTGTTAAATACGAGAATATTATCTTTAATAATACTAAGAAAATGTTATAAGACATGGACCTGGATTAACTTATTGATAGTGATAATTGACACTGTATATAATAATATAATAATATATCCTTCATTTAAGCTGATAGATAAGAATATAGCCAGAAACTGTAATACCGGTCATTTTTTAATTTTAAATTATTTGATGATTTAATTTATTTCTTCTTTTTCTTTTTGTCTTGAATATTAGAATAAATTGTTCACTATACACATGGACACAATATGGTAATATTACGCCACCATAATCGGTTCTTTATCGGAGCTTATAGCGTTTGGTCGATGCTGTGTCACGCTGTATCCGAATTCTTTTTTTTTTTTTTTTTATGTCATAGCGGGCAGCTGAGCTGGTAGTTCGCCTGATGGTAAGCTATCACCACCGCCCATAAACATTCGCAAAGGTAGTACCTCTGTGAATGCGCTGCCCGCTTTTATGGGGTAAGGGAAAAGGAAAGGATTAACGACTGGAAAGAAGGAATGGACTAGGACGGGTGAGGAAAAGGAAACGGGCCTCCGGCTCCCCCACTCACCGTACGAAACACAGTGGCATGCCACTATTTCACGCCGGTTTTCTGTGGGGGTGTGGTACTTCCCCGGTGCGAGCTGGCCCAATTCGAATTTCCAGCTACTTGGGCGCTAACGTAAAAAAAAACTACTTATATATTATACTTTAGAAAACCATAACATACATACTTAGTATATTTATTCTTCAACAACAAAAGTAAAATATCTCGCACAAAACAGTGCTAAATCTCCAAACACTTTATGCTACCATCGCGATATTCTCATGTTATGAAGTTTGAATGTCGCTACAAAATTTTAAATTTACGACAATATAAAGTTACAGACCGAGTCACATATGCAGAAAACATAAAAAGCGACGCTATATTTGTGGATTAGTAAAAATCTGAGTACATTGTTGTGTAAAGGTCTTAGTTGAAATTCCTGGTGGCCTTTGTTATGCCGTGCAATAAAATATTTCATTACTGTGCGAAATATCCCACCGGCATGTACGTGTTTTATTTAGTTTCCCTAACTGATGTTTCTGAATTCCTATGCAACTTGGATGTTGTGTCATAAAATATTCAAAGTGCTATTTGACGCTGAAATATTTTAGGACGCTTGTTGAATATTAGCTGTGAAAAAATGTAGGTATATGAAGAAACATTGTTATTTATTTAATGCTTTTTGCTCTTATGTATCACTAGCCTTTCGTTCCGACTTCACATGGGTTGTCCGGGAAAAAACACAGTAAATATAGTTTTTATAATAATGTGGCTTTCCATTCCTAAAAAAATTTTTAAAATCGCCAATTGATACAATTCTGTGACTCGAAACACAGTTCAAGATATTTTTCTTATATTAATAATATGTAGTATCACGTGTGCCAGAATATATTGGACTAAGCCAGTCGTACAAATACAATAGAACTTTAGGTTCAGGTAAGTTCGTTTAATTAAACGTATAAAATATTATAACTATATAGAATTGAATACTATAAATATATTGTTAATACAGAGTTAAAGCAATACACGACAAATACATTTGAATAAAAGGTATAATTTAGCAAACCAATATGTGTTATTTGCAATAATTATTTGTATTCCATATGACCCAATATCATGAATATTTTGTTAGTAAAATAATAATTTGGTTACACGAACCAATCAATATATTAATCATAAAAGATCGAATGAAACACGATGATCCTTAAGGCTTAAGTGCCTCTGATACAACGAGTGTAATATTATCTTAGTGAAATATATTCACATTAGTGATATTGATATGCCTGTAAGGGAAGTCCGTCTGTCAGACCCTATTCAAGCTGCGCTGACACGCAGAACAAAGGGATTATAGTAAGTAGCTCCGATGTAGATGTCATTACCAATGTACTTGAATGCGAACGTGCAAATTATTGTAGTTATCTTCGCAGTGTATTTACAACTAATGCTCACTTCATAGCTTAGTTGGTAAGGGCCGTTTGGAAAACATTTGGTGTGGCGGTCGGCGTATTCCCGCCTGAATTTATTTTATATAACCAAAGAATGTCGAATTTAAAATATTTCATTTTCTGGGTATTAGACACCATGAAGATAATTTGAAATTTAACGTGAATCATATTAGTTCTGTAGTAAACAAGAAATATCCGTTTGTGTTTATTGATCTAGATTGTGGAACTCTGCTTCATGATGATGATGAATGCAGAGTCTTTAAATTTATATTTAAAAATCGTTATATAGCCTATTATAACTATTAACTAGTAAAAGTGAACGTAAATGCTATTTTAAAACTTCAATTAATATAATGTTACATATTTATAAGGAATTTATTGGTATTTGTTTGTTCATTGTGGGTTAGCGTCCACGTCCCTAAAGTTTATCCCTACGTATGCGTTTAACACCAATTCCGTGAATCGAACTATATAACAGTTCCATTCCGCTCATTGAAACAATTTATATTAGAGCTAACTAGTTAACCAAATGTTTAGAAGTTTGGTTACAGTATCGTTGTATATGATATATAGATATATATTTATGTTCGTGTGCCTATTGCAATCGTCAATATAAACATTGGTTAATTAGATTCGGGGTATTACATTATTTAATTAAGTGAAAATCTCATCCCATGCTCCAGACCATTAATCTAGAGCTGCTATTCCATATAAAAAGAAGTTACTTATTACTATAATAAGGTACTGTATTTAAGGCCATCAACTTTGGGCGTTCCTAACAAAATAAGTAGGTGTTTGAATGGCATAAACGTCTTATGCATCCAATCAATAGCCTAATTTCATATAGGCGATATAGCCCGTATTTTTATAGCCTCATTTCGGCACATTTCGACACAGTTCCGGCCATCAATCAATCCTCTATGACGTACAAACTGAAGGATGATATTTATAAATAAACTTCTATTTTTCATAATACTTTTAATGAGAGTATGGGGTAAATCGATTATATGTTGAAAAATATGAGACCTTAAAGATAAATATACTTATTTGCATACGCTTTTCCAATATGCTTTATTTTTTGTATATTGCAAAAGCGTAAAATATTACCGAAATGATATAAAAAACCATATTCTAAAAAACTTCTTTCCTCATCAGTTTTATCGCGAAAATAATTTGTTACCACAGAACTGATGCTATTTGAAGTTAATCCGAAGGAATCCTTATAATTTTATTCATTCTTGCAATCATTAATATAAACCGCTGGTTTACGAAAATCGCTTACGATACTAATTTCGTTACAATATAAATAAGGCAGTGTCAGACTCAAGGGGGTCGTTTATACCCTCATAAAATAGGTAAACGAGCACGATCATCCGCATCTACATAATTAAATAGGATTTCACGCGGAGAAGGAAACTTTGCGATGTTTCCAACAAAACTCCTGAAGAAATAAAATATGCACATCTCGAGATTTTGAGCGACGCTCTTCGATGCCGGCAAACTTGCGAACCTGTTGAAAAATTGAGAACGATTCAAAATTCCAAATTAAGGAAACTGATAAAATCGCGCATCCCGTGAATATCTTACACCAGATGCGCACAGAGCAGTGCAGTTAACAAATAACTATCAAGTATCGAAATTTCATGGAGCATTCATAAATTTTATTTCAAATCATCATCATCATCAGCCCATATATGTTCCCACTGCTGGCACACAGGCCTCCTATGAGAGTTCAGGCCAAAATCCACCACGCTGGCCAAGTGCGGGTTGGCAGATGTCACATGTCGTCGAACTTTTTGATTCTCGGACATGCCGGTTTCCTCACGATGTTTTCCTTCGCGGTTTTAAGCAGTGGTGGTGTTATCTATATGCGCAGATAAATTGAAAAATCAATTTATTTCCTGCACGTTCGCCCAGTCTTGAACCCCGGCTTATCGATTTTGAAGTCCGAGGTTCTCAACACTGAGCCACCACTGCTTTTTACTTCAAATATTGTCATCCAACTTGTAAATATCTATTCCTATTACTATAGATACATAAAAGCTTTTATACTAACCGCCATGTTGTTGCAGCGCAATAACATATATACGAAACAAATATTTTCAAACAATATACTCGACGAACAAAGTCATCTTGTACAACAAACATGAATGAAAGACTTGAATCTGTTTGAACTAGCTGATGTCCAAATACTTAAAAATGTAACCAAAACGTGAAGATTTACTTCCCGGCAATATATTTGACAAATGTTCCATTCTCGTTATAGATTACGGTTCACTTCCTTTGTTTATTCACAAGTTGAAAGCTAGTTTGTGAGAACGTTTCAAAGCGAAATAGTCTTCTGGACATGCTATTTCTTTGAAGATTCTATTGGCTATCTGGACATCTGTTGGCATTCTCCCGTGTTTACATTTCATTTCTTCAAGCTACAAACGTAGTCGGATAGGGATGCGCGCGCAGTGATCTCAGACGTGATAGCATTGTGTGGTCGTTATCTTGATCTCTACTGAAAAAATGAACTCGCTGCGTAGCAAAACGTAACTGTGTCAGGGGTTTGTGAAAAAGAGCCTTAGACGATGTGAGGTGTAAATAGATATGAAGGGAATGAATTTTTAAAATGCTTTTTTCGTGATTTATGTTTGTTTTTTTAATTTATCACCTTTGCTTTAAACCTCATTAAATATACAGGAGAACACTAAATTTTATATAAGGATATTCACTTAAAACACAACTTTGTTTTAAGGAGCGATTAATTTACATTGACATGAAGAGTGAATGTGAATTTGATTAAGACAGTCGTCACAATGTTTTACGGTTAAATTACTCTTAGTGTCAGGCTTATTTTTAATGTCATGAAATGGTTTTTCGTAAGAACTGCTCATAATTTGTTCTATAAATTTGTCAACTTGTTTGTTTGTTTCCGCTTCGTCGAGATCGATTTCATCTTTTTTCATTTCAGTTGTATAATATGGTAAATTGAATGTATTAAATTTAAGGTGCTTTATATCATTACTCCTTGATAAAGATCTCAATAAAGGAACTTTTAAAAGTTCCAAGTAGTCTCTTTTTTCCTCAGTATCATCATTTTCCTGTTCCACCTTTAAAAAATCTTTATGGTTTTCAGTTTGAGCAGTCTGAGTCACAAAATTTTGATTTGATTTTATTGTTTCTTCACTACCTCTGGCTTTGAAGAATCCATTTCTCATATAGCTATCAAAAAATTTACGAGCAACGTCGTCGAATATATCATCACCTGGTAATACATGAGAATCCAACTTAGTACCTCTATCCGTATTGAATAAATGATTACGAACGGGCTTAACGCTTTTAATATAAATAAATGCTCTTTCATTAATCTCACTCTTTTTATCCTGAGAATCTTCTAACAAAGCCTGATCAAGTTCATTTAGGTTTTTCATTCTTTCTAAAATAGTTATATGACCCATATTTTCAAGCTTATGCATTTTATTAGTTATTTTATCAGCAGACACATTCTTTTTTTTCTGAGAATCTTCAAACAATTCAAGTTCGTTTCGGTTTTTAGTGATTTCTAATGAAGTATAATTCTCATGGGAAGAATGACTGTGAGGAAAAATGTTCTTATTGATCACCCTGTGTTCTTCCTGAGAATCTTCGAATAAAGCTCTGTCTAGTTCATTCGTATTTTTTGCTCCTTGTAAAGTTGTAGTACGATCCATATCGTCAATGTTGGAAATATTTTGAGGTGTTGTTATAATTCTGTCTTGTATACCATTCTGCAAATTAAAATTTATTGTTAAATATTTTGTCGTTCTAAATTATTGTATGCATTTTTAACAGACAAGCGTAATTTTACGCTTAAATATTTATTTAAAAACACATGATACTTGAATATATTTCTATATCTTCACGCAATTTCAATGATATACTATTTGAATGAAATTTATCAGATCTGTATGTAGCATTCAAATGCTCACCTCTGCAGCTCCTTGGGGTGCAATAAATTCGTAAGTGAGTCCAATATAGTAGGAAACTATAACAACTATCGTGTATCTCATATTATATCATTGAACGGATGCAACGATATAAATTTGAAGTGCAGTAATAGAACAACACACGAGCGACGTCCAAATGTAAATTGCGTTGGGCGAAGTACTGTCTAGAGAAAAACGGGTATTTTTATAAACAATGATTCAAATGCATTGATCGAGTGTTTGTGTTTATTTTTAAACGGTTGTTTATTTTCTTTTTAGTACCGCTTGTTACGTAATTTTTATTACTGTTTATGATTTAAACTAGCTTAACGTCCTGACCTCACTTCGTTATTTAGATAAAGAATAAACATATATTATGCTTTATTAGACAAAGGGATTTGCCTGCCTATTTTTTTATTTTTTAATTTAAGACGCATTAAAGGACTGAATGAGTCGTATATTACTACTGGTAAAAATGTGAGATAATTAAAAACTCAGATTGCCTAATATATGAAATATCTAAGTACAATTTGTAGTTTTCTTAGCGTTTAAGATATAAAAAAATAAAAGCATGTTCATTCATAAAGAATATTAATAAGAAATTTCAATACATATTGCTTATTATATTAGTTTTGTCCAAAAATAGCAAGAAGTTCAGTCAACAATGCTTTTACATCGATGCCATGTTCACCCAAAGTCTCGACTTCTGATTTGAAGTCTTCAGATTCCCAAAGCGCATCCCACAGCTGGTCCCACTCTTCGCTTTGCAGGCTCTCCATAGCCCTCTTGAATTCTCCATATTCTTCAACCTTTTCATCAAACAGAGCAGCCAATTTTTCTTTTGGGAACAACGCGATAGTATCCTGTATAAAAGAGCTAACGTCCGTTCCACTCAGTTCATGTCTTAATCTTCTTTTGTCGGGAATCATAATATTATCTGCAAATATAATAATTATAAGTAGGCATATATTAACACATAACTTTCAATAAAAATACTTTATAAAAATGTAAATTTGAGTATTATTTTACCAATAAAATCATTCAGCTTGTCAATGAAGAACAAAATATCAATTTCGTGTCCTTCCAAAAATTCTACCACCTGAAAAAGGAAAATATGAGTATTTCAATCAAAATAATGTCTCTGATAAAACTGAATTTGTTTCCGTGCATCCAAAAGCAAAGCATAGGATAAAGCCTAAAATCGTTCTACTTCCATGTTGCTGTAATTATATCCTTTTTTAACCGGCTTCAAAAAAAGGAAAGAGCCTAAAACTAAAATATTTAATATAATATGACATTTTCGACTTGACTTAATTTTTTATCTACTTTTGTGAAATGGTAGAATTTTGTTGTTCTGTTAATATTTTGTTAATTTTTTAGATATTTTATACCCACCATTGTCATAGATGTACTTATAATTACGTACACTAATTGAAAATTATTTAGGCTGGTTTCAAGAGTCACGCTGACGGCACGCTGAACGCCGTTGCTGACAGGCGAAACGTAAGAACCTCTATGAAGCGTTTTTTAAGTTATTGTTAAGCGTTAGCGTGCGGCCAGCTTGACAATAAAAGCAGCTTTACAGTCTAGACAGTTATTACAGATAAACACTTTTCAAGAAAATAAGAAATTGTTATAAAAATTTAGAACAAAACAACTTACAGCTTTAAATTCGGGCAAATCTTCCATTTCGTGGATTAACTGGTTGAAATCTTTCGTGGAAACATATTCGAAGCTTGCGCGGAATTCATCGAATTCCAAATAATGTTCCATAACGTGTTCTATTTCATCACCAGATTCCTCTAGAATAATATCCAAGAAATCATCAAAATGCTCATGGAAAGATTTCCTTACTTGGGGGGCAGCTAAGCCCAAGTTAAATAAAGCCAAAAGAATGAATGCGGCCTTCATTTTCTCTTGCAAAATTTTTACTGGGTGTAAATCTAAAACTGCATTATATTTATATCCAGATTTATTTTGGTGCCCATATGATTAGCTAGGCTAATACATCAGAAGCGATCATTGTAAGATAAAAATTGGATAACGTCTATCAATCTCATATATTATCATAATATAGCCAGTAAGTAATAGTGGTACCCTTTATTATCTACGATGTTTGTGATAACGTTGATCTGAATAAGAGAATAGCGAATTATCTTATCGGAAGGAAGGATTACTTGTGAGACAAGATATTAAAAATAAAATATCATTCTTATTATCTATTATGTGATTTGAGTCAAACCCTATTGGAATACTATTAATTTTTTTGATATGGGTACTGGTAAGTAGAATCTACCTACGTACATAGTATATAAGTGAGTTTTCAAAGGCAAAAATCGAAAGCACAATGATGCGTTAATTCAGAGATTACGCTATTATATTCTAAGCTTTGACTACGATAAACAGGTTTATCGATTATTATTATTTATGTCATAGCGGGCAACTGAGCTGGTGGTTCGCCTGATGGTAAGCGATCACCACCGCCCATGAAAATTCGCAAAGGTAGTGCCTCTACGAATGTGCTGCCCGCTTTTATGGGGTAAGGGAAAAGGAAAGGATTGAAGACTAGAAAGAAGGAATGGGCTGGGACGGGTGGGGAAAAGGACACGGGCCTCCAGCTCCCCCTAGTATTATCTTACTAATATCAAAAACATGAAATGTATTGAGCATGGATATATGTATGTCTGTAGTTCTTTTACGGATATAACACTGAACGTATTTTTGTAGTGCTTTGCAGTGTAGCCTTATGTACCAAAATAAGATAGTAATTAAATAAAAAATGTATACAGATATACATACGATGATACAAAAAGTGGGAAATAGAAGTAAATAAAGGCATTGACGTAAAAAAGTTAATGACTGTTTTTAGTCACTAATACATTAATGCATTTATTTTTGTCCGTATAACCTCCTGATAAAACCTAAGATTTTCATTTATATTGTAAGGCGTATAAGGCGATATTAATAATATTTTAAATTTGTGAAGGATTAAATCTCTATACTATAATTGCGATAAATATTCGTATTAAATAGACTTGAAGGATCAATATTAATTTAGGCATACATATAAAATTTGTATGCATGTTTTTTCATGTACTCATCCACAACACTCATAACGACATGATACTGGCAAACACAATAAAAGAAGATATTATTATTACATTCGTTTTATTTACAAAACAATCCAGTCATCCGGATGTCTAATTCTGGCCGAAGACAGCTTGGATTTCGATGAGGAGCCAGTAAACATCAATACCGTGATCCTTAAGGGTTTGGACTTCTTCCAAGAATACTTCGCTTTCCCACAGAGCATTCCAGACCTTGTCCCACTCTTCGCTCTGGAGGTTGTCGATAGCGGATTTGAATCCTTCATCCTCACTCATTTTCTGGTCGAACAAAGCAGCCAACTTTGCTTTAGGGAATTCGGAGATGCAATCCTGAATGAATGCGTTCATGTCCCTGCCGCTGAGTTGATGCCTGGACTGTCTCTTACGGTCCACTTGGTCTGAAAAATTAATCATTCTTTCATAAAAATACTCAAATAAGTTTGTAACAAGTGATTCCCACAATTTTAATGATCAATACGAATTTTAGTTTTTTATAAGTATTTAAACTTAATAGAATTAAATGTTATTCATAAATACTTTGAAAAATAAAAAAAAATATTGATTATGAAGCGTGATTTCAACCTAATACATCGTCATATATCTTTTTATTGTGTAATGTAACCTTTCCATGTATATTCTATTCCTTTTCTTCGAATATTTTAAAGAAGTAGAACTAGATTAGACTTTTTAACTATAAAAGTAAAACTAATAATCATGACCGTTCTTTTCATATAGAAAATATTGAAATTAAAAAGATTTTGTTGCACTTACCGATCATGGAGTTAAGGATGTCAATGAAGAATGTGATATCAATGTTGTCATTTTCCAAGAAATCGACGACCTGTAAAATAATTTAACTATAATTAATAAATAGTATATATTGAAAACGCTTTAAGGCTTGATTTTTAAATATCCCTAGAATACTTTCATCCCAAAATACAATCTAATTTATTCAACTATATTGTGCACATTTCAGTTTAAAAACCGCCGACCGCCTCCTTGGTACAGCAGCTAATACGTGAGCATTAAAAGCAAGCATCATAAGTTCGATTCCCAGAGGGGACCAACAAAAAAATGTTTACCTCCATTAAGACATACAAGGCTTATAACTTAAAGTACATCAATAAAATCAATCAATATTTGTTGAATAGGTACCAGCTACCAGGGGTATATGAGACTTTACTTATTACTTCTTGAGCATACGGAATGTAATATTAATATAATAAAATCTACATTAAAGTCACTAGTCGAACAATACTAAATATTTTAATAGCCATGGGAAAATCGCAATATGCATTAAATACAAGCAAATGTTAGTTAAATTAGAATCTCACGGCTTTTACAACTATCGTTGTTATATACTTACGGCCTTGAATTCAGGTAAATCTTCCATTTCATGAACTAGATTGTAGAAGTCCTTGGTTCTAATATAGTCCAGAGCAGCGTTAAATTCTTCGAATTCCTGGTAATGTTCCATCAAATGCTCGATATCATGGCCAGCTTCTTCGTCTATGACCTTCAAGAAATCTTCAAAATGTTCATGGAAGACTTTCCTGGGCTGTGGGATGGCTAGCCCAAGAGCGAGCACAGTTAGGAAAACCAAAGCTGTCTTCATGTTTGCCGCGTCGGATGAATGTGTAAAGGATAGAAAAACCGCCGCTTAAATAGTGAAAATATAGACGATAATCCAATACTCGACGTGAATATAATCTATTCTAAAAAATAGATCTTATATTCATGAATATTAGAGCTACATATATAAACTTTATCTTCCCTTACGTCTGTCAATACATCGGAATGGCACTTGAAATGTACGTGATGGTGGAAACGCAGTTTTTTATCATAGATATTGAAGTGTGATTACCAAAATGACTGTAGTTTTTTTGCAATCTTTTATATCGTATTTAAATTATTTTATGTTTAGTCTAGTTACTAGATTTCATTCTAGTTTTTTACATATTCATAATACATAGTTTAAGAAAAGCTAATAAACACGCTAATAAGCAGTGGAGGCTCAGTGGTGAGGACCTCGGACTTCAAAATCGATAAGTCCGAGTTCGAGACCGGGCGAGCCCGCAGGAAATAAATTTATTTTTCAATTTTTCTGCGCATGTAGATAACATCAACACTGCTTAAACGGTGAAGGAAAACATCGTGAGGAAACCGGCATGTCCAAGAATTAAAAGTTCGACGGCATGTGAGATCTGCCAACCCGCACTTGGCCAGCGTGGTGGATTATGGCCTGAACCCTCATAGGAGGCCCATATATGTTCCCACTGCTGGGACACAGTGAGAACATATATGGGCTGATGATGAATAAACACGCTATACCATCGACTAAACTGTCTCACTTAATAAAAGAGCATATGTAAGCGAATTTATTCCTAGCAAACTTAATAAGATTAACTCATCTAATATAAGTAAAAATCTAAAAAGAAGTAGCAATCCCTTCTCCTTCAAATATTTGACTATGCTGATGCATGCTTTCCTGATTTAGCGGCCGAGCATATTGATAAACTTGAACGTCTTCAACATTTATCTTTTAGATTTATTTTCGACCATATTTTTGAAAATATGTCCATGTTTAAAATTTGTTTTTATTTGTTTTCATTGTCCCGTGTGAGGTACACGATTGTTATCTTAAATTATTTATGTGGTTTTGTGTCTAAATATAACTACCCGCTAAGGTAACAGATATATCGGTACGGTAACCTATCTTACTCAGGAATATTGTAAATAGGTTAAAAAGTTTCCAGGTATTAAACATTTTTATTCTAGTCTTTTAGACTTATTCAATGATTTTTTTTGTTTGTCTGTAATAAACAAAACATCAAATATTTGTTACTTTTAACCGATATTCCTAATACTTATTTATAAATTTTGTATAATCTGTATATTCTGTAACAAATCATTATAATTTAATTTAATCTGTGTTAAAATTTTATTTTTTATTAAATCTCGAGCGGGTAGAACAGAATTAACTTTGTCATCCAAATAAAGACCTGTCACAGTAGCTATCCGATAACACCATTAAAAATGAGTCACAAAAATGTTAAAACGTCTAACGAATCGACTTTATCAGCCAACGGCGGGTTTTTTATTGATGACTATTCACATCTACGCTTCTCGTACTATCGAAATCGGGAAGACCCACTTGATTCCTCACTCGAGACGATGTGCAATTCCACGCTCTCGAGCGATGATGTTACCTCAACTACCATGGAAACAAACGTAAGTGATATCGAACATATCATAGATGAAAGGCAGAAACTTCGGAATTATTACGTCTCGCAAATACCGGAATTGCCGCACCCAGCTAACACGGTAGCTTCCATTATAGCATCTGCTTCAAATAGTATGAATTCAGGCAATATGCGATTCAAATATGCTGACAAAATTGAAACGGCTAAAAAGCAACCTAGTGCTGAATTGGAATTTTCGCCTTCGCGCCGATCGACGCTCATGCCTAAAAAGAATACCTAACCGAGTATAATTTTATGATTGCTGTTACTAATTTTAATTAAAGTGTGTTTCTTATGTTTTTAGTCTAATACAAAGTGAATAAAAATGTGTCAAAATTGTAATATAACTATGATAAATAAAATTGCATAAATAAATTACATTAAATGGTATGTTTTATTATTGTATAATAATAAGTATCAACCGACTTCAAAAAAGGAGTTATCAATTTAACTAACCTTTTTGACTTTATTAATTTAGAATTTTTGACTAGGTATGTGGTGTTTAAATTTGGCCTAGTTCTGACAAATTAAAGGCGACTTAGTTTTTCATTATACATAGTTAATTTGTATTGTAAATTAATATTTTATTCAATTACCAGATATTTCTTCTTATTCAATAATACGCAAGTCTAGTCTAAGTTTCTCTAGTCTAAAATCTTGGCATAATTGAGAATATCGTGCATGTATTTATAGTTATAGATAGTGCTTTATATTGACCATTAAGGCTGATCAAAAAAATACAGTCAACAAGTACAGTATCTGAATATACACAACCCAACGAATACAATTCGTGCAATATGTAGATTCGACGTCTTTTGTTCCGGTTATGATAATCCGTGTTTATAGAACATTTTCAAAATAACAAGGTTAAAATATTTACAATCCAGAGAATTGCTTAGTCGTCAGGCCGCATCAAAAGAACTGCCGCGGAGACAAAACATATAATTACTGAAGCTAGTGATTTCCCTCGGGGTTGCCGCACTGCAGCCGAGTATAACTTTTATTACACTTATTTAAAAATATGATATTTAAAGTTTAAACCAAGTTACGGCATAAAATATTGTATTTAATATATTTGCAGCAAATTTATATTTATAAGTACATTATAAAATAAAGATATTCTTTATATGTAGGTAATAATTTTTCAAGCGAACGTGGGTTTATTTGTTGCTATAAGCGATAATTTTCCTATGTGATTTTAAAGGTGATTAGCTATTATTGTTGTTATTTCCTAAATAACCGAGCAGATTTTTTTATTATTTTAGTTTATGTTCTAACGTGTTATCCATGTGAAAATATGTTCATGCTAAATAATATTAACTTTTGAAGTAATTGGTAATTTCTCGATTTCATTTCTCTATAACTATAATTAAAATTAATTTATGAACTCCATGAAATAAGTACCTTAAAATAAGACTATAAAATAAAATTTATATGCTACTACTTATTAACTTCATACATTATTACATATGTATGTATTCGTATGCACTGCAATTTTTCTATCAAAGCAATTTCATTGTTACTATTACCTACATATAACCATAACAGGTGAAATAGTTTACAAACTCTCATACAACTCCTGAAGGGACCTTTTACAATCATGAAAAACACTCGGTAATCTCGCTATTTCTTCCTCAGGGAACCCTATTTATAAGGTCTTAACTTAAAGCGAACTGTCAAAGTAATAACCCCTGGGAAGAAACTTTGGTTAGCGGAAAACTTTTGTAACGTGTCTTTATTTCTGATTGTAACGAGAGTCTGTTGTTGGGGAGGTAATGATTTTCGGGGAGTAAGTTGCGTTACTGCACGTTAAAGGTCCGTTTGTCGACAACAATGTGAGATGTTATAAAGGTAAATTAGGAAATACAACCTTACATTTTATTCTTCACAACCTCGTTGAAAAAATTATAATGATCAAACAGGATCCTATATGAAGTCGGCTTAAATTACTCCTAGAAAATTCACTTAAAAAACAAATATAGCACTCACTGTACATTGTAGGAATATAATTTCTTACCTAACCTAAAGTAACTAACTAAGCTAAATAAATAGTACTTTCTTCGCGAATAAGACACTTACCGAATTAACAGTTCTTTTTAATTGTATCAATTTTATTTGATAACAATTTTGTAGCAGACAATTCTCTGTACCACTTAAGCCTGTACCGTTCTATAATCTTTCAGCCGATACAACCGTGAAGAACATTCCCTTTAGGGCGCTCCCATCGGATATTACAGTTGACCTAGATTAACATAATAAGGATGAGACCCGAAAAAATCGCACCGCTACAAAATTAGCATATAGATTGTGTGCGTGAAGACAGCGCAATCAATCAGCAGTTTACAGGTACAGCTTTTTGCAATGCAAACAGCGTATCCTCCTTAATAAAATCCGCCCTTTTAAAGATAATACAGAATGTGTCGATTTGGAATCTTTTCTTTATATGACACAGAATTATGTCAAAAGGCAAACGCATTATTCGTATTATCTGTGTTACAAAAAATTAAATGTAACAAAGAATTAAAATTGAAAACCTACAGTATATATATACAAACTACAGTATATAGGTAAAATAATTATTTTCATATTTAGTAGAAATGAACTTTTGATCCTGGTGGCAACTGAAATGATAAAAAAAAAGTCCCTGTCGGGCAAGACGTGAAGGCTGAAACGGATGCATGCTGCAAATGCCACAACTTCATTAACTCCCTTACACGGGAATTCACTTATTAATCCTTATTAAGTACCTACTCTCCAAAGTACATGTTACGATGCATGTAATATATCATTTACTTAATACTTTACTAGTTGTTTATTTCTTATAGATGTGCCTATTAATAAAACATTACATGAAACAATTTAGACGTGTAAGTTTTATTAAGTTGCCTATGCGACGTCCTTCTACATTTAGAATAAGGGATCTTAAATCGGTTCATATTACGCACCTTTATCCTACTCAAACGTGATACATTAAATTTTCATGAGCGACGTCTGCTAGTGTTTCATATACGAAATTTAATATAGATCACGTTTATCCAAGTAAGATGACGGATATTATTAAGTTTTACGATAAATATATTAGCGCCTATACTATTGAATATTATGCTTATAATACCGTGTATTTTTAAGGCAAATAGTGCTTAAAATATGACTTTATGCCATACCGCAAATAATATAATTATCTACTATACTAGCTCATACTGTACCAATAAAAAAAGAGTTTTTTTTTATAAAATGAATTGCTCTTTATTAAATACTGTATATGGATGTACACACATCAGGAAGGCAGATATTTTTTTGCAACGTTTGTCTGTCAGTTTGTTCCGGCTAATCTCTGGAACGCCTGGACCGATTTTGATGGTTACTTTCACTGGCAGATAGCTGATATAATAAAGTCTCCTTTTTATATCAATATTTCTTCGGAAATTTTGGATTCTTAAGGAAAAGCTTATTCAAAGTCTAAAATAGTCAAACGGTCCTGAATGAAATTCGATGCAGAGATACTTTATCACCTCAAATAGTGGATGTATGACTATGTTCCTAAATTACATACTCCTAATATGAACAGGGTGAGTTACTCAGTTTTTTTTCAGTTACCTATGTTACAAAAAAAAACACAGTTTATTTGTAACATAGGTACCTAACAGAAGAACACTCATAAATGCAAAGTGAAAATGCAAAATATAATTTCAATAAAGAAATCGTGAACGAAATATGGAGGTGTTCATTTGGATTGGAGCTCCGTAATTGCACCAACATAGTACCTACGTACCTACATATCGTTACGGGAAACCAATGGAGCGTACGAACGCCAGTCCTGTTTTGGCAATATTCAGTGCGATGCGAGAAACAAGCTCAAAACAAATTGGGCTACCTAGACCAAATTGCAACGTTTTGTCTGTGGAAATCCGTACTGTGACTACAGCGACGTGAATAAAAATTACGTCAGTGGGTATATTTTTGTAGTTATTTTTTTTAGCGCTCAGCAGTTGCGTGGTTAGAAGATAGATTGATTTAATACTAGACGCTCGTTCCGGCTCCTCCCGAATATCAGATTCCTGTTTTTTCCCAAGGGAGCATTTAATCGTTCTATCCACCAAGTCAGCTCATACCCTATCTGTATACCAAATTTCATCAAAATCTATCAGCGTGTATGACAGACAAACATCCAAATAAAACAATTTTTTCAATATTGGTGTGATAAAAATCAAGTGCTTCCTTGTACACTAAGGATTTGGTAATTTATCTGTGTTTTGAATTATTGTAACTTTACGTAGTTATATAATCAACACAAATGTGAACCTTAAGTATGATGGGGATAAGGGGATGTGAAATATGTACGATCATCTCGCAATACGTAAAGCAAGCGATACCGAGGGTGTGAAATAGCTAGTCAACAAATAAATTTACAGTCCTCATTCTCGTGACTCCTTATAAGTTATAAGATATACGGAAGATACAGTTTACATTCCGTTTTACTGCAGGAAGGTCAATAGCGTTCTACCTCTTATTTTTATAGTCTACGCCGCAAGCAGAACCTTTTGTGACTTAGTGCACGCATTAACCACTGCACTTATAAGGTAGTTTACTAAGTAGGACAGCAGGAATCAATTCAAATTGAATAACATGTTATTTTATAACCTAGCCAGAAAAGCTTGATTTAGATGTGTGTAAGTCTATCATTAAAAGTTATATAAATAACTCGACGACACATAATAACGGCCAGCACTGTGATAATCATTGTAATTTACGCGCCAATCGAAACGGAAATAGAACTGAGATGGATTCTCTTATAATCTGAGCTTATAATAGCTAACCTATCTACCTGTTAAGTGCCCTTAATTATCCAAACTGATTATGGTTTGCGCGAATATTGTAGTTATATTTTACGTATTTATATACGTTCGAGCATTATTGGCGAATAAATGAAATTTATGTAGGTATATACTTACACATATTTACAGTATTTGCATATTTACAACCATTAAAAACCCTCCTCCCCCTTTTTATTCTTAAATGAATGAAGAAGAATGAAATTTAGAGTTTTTGAGTGCAGAATGCAATTAAAAAAATAGATAATATGTAAAAAATTATATAAACTATGAACAAATTTTACACACACTGGCTTGTATTTGCTTTTGTATTTCTGGCTTTTCTGGTTTGCATACAAATACGCCTAGGTATAGTTATACGCCTATAGACTTAAAGACATTAGTATATTTTATTTAATGTAAAGCATAATGCTTGATTTTTAAGAAAGCATGGCGATAACTGTCAAAATGTTTGAATATACAACAAAAAGGATGAAATATATCAATGATTTACCACTACAGTATTAGTGAATCCATTATAAACAGATTAAATAATTTAGAAATATTACGCATGGGTACACACCCATACGTAATATTTCAAAGACGGATATAAGACAATCATATTTTTGCAACAATTTTCCTTAACTTCACTTCAAAAAAGGAGAGTAATAAGAGAAACATCACTATGTTCTATAATTTATTCATAACGTAAACAACAACATTTCTTTGGAATGATCTAGTAGAATGTACAGCTATTTACACTAATACTGCCTATCACCAGATCCCAACTCCGTCAGTTCATTTCTAGACTCCAACAGCAGAGCTTGTATCTGATTATATATCACTTGGAGCATCATCAATCTTGGCTTTGTATACTGAAACATAATTTTAATTATATCACAAACATAATTATGTAAAAGTTTAGCAGTAGGATGTTTTAAAATTTTAAACTTTAGATTTCGGCTCTGATTAAGCATTTACGCAACATCTGTTGGCTCCGATTTAAATAGTAACTAGAGCTTTATTTATATTAGACGTGCATGGTACCCGGAAATAAGCCTATATGGCTATCCAGACTTTTGGTATAAATTTCATACAGATCTTATCAGGTGTTTATACATGCAAGACTAACAAACATGCATATATAGATATTCTTCAAACCTTTCGCATTATAAATATTTGAAGAATAAATAATACAATTGTGCATTCCATTGCAATTGATTTATCAGTGTGGCGAGGCAAACCCTTTACTCCCACAATCTTTGTGTAGAAAAAGAATAAAATTTATAGGTACACACAAACAGTACAGAAAATAGTTTTTTTTTTGTAATGCGTTATAATAATATTATAAATGCGAAAGTTTGTGAGGATGGATATATGTGTATGTTTGTTACTCTTTCACGCAAAAACTACTAAACCAATTGCAATGAAACTTGGTATGTAGATAGCTGCACAACTGGAATAACACATAGGCATATTTTAAATCCTACGGGTTACAGACTACTTGCACATATTACTGAAGAAGTATGACACTTATAGGTAGGGATGTTAACAATCATATAAATATAATGTATTCATTAAAAAAAAAGAAAATTTGTCAAATTTCGTAGAAAACTTTACCAACCCTAATTTCATCCTTCCACTGCTACTTTGTACTTTCTACTTTTCTTATGCACCACTTTTGCTAGTTAACATTATATGTGTAAGAGTTGCACACAACTTTGACCATTTTTTTTTTAATGTCATATCTGGCAACTGAGCTAGTGGTTCGCCTGACGGTAAACGATCACCACCGCCCATGAACATTCGCAGTGGCTCAGACCTCTGAGAATGCACTGCCCGCTTTTAAGGGATAAGGGATAAGGAAAGGATTGAAGGATTGATGACTGGAAAGAAGGAATGGACTGGGAAGGGCGAGAAGGAAGGCTATTATTTCACGCCGGTTTTCTGTGGGGTCGTGGTACTTCCCTGGTGCGAGCTGGCCCAATTCATGTCAAAAGCATGCTTGAATCCCACAATAACTACTACTAATACAACATAATATGTGTATGGTATTAGATGGGAATTCATGGGTGGAGTTAGTAAATATCACACACCAACCCTCCAGTTCCTTTGCCGACTATGAAATTAAAAAATGTAATAAAAACTTATAAGCAGCAGCATTCATACTCATTATGTGTGCAATTCCCACTTTTTTTGCTTATTGTATCTTGTTAGTGTTTTCCATTAATAGTGATATTTTGATTTAATTTGTAGATTATTCTTGAAGCATCCCTCACAAATGGTTTATTCTTACTTACTTTAAACATTGGCATTAGTTTAGGGTTGCCTTCAGTTTCATTAGTTTTGACTAGAATTGTTAGAAAGTATAAAACACGATTCTGAAAACAAACAAACGATATTAAAAATACTCTATTATTATAAAATATTTTTCCATATTTATAAAAAGATCTTATGATTATGCGAATTTGAATAAGTATTTTCAAGTGACCTCAAGCATAATGATTCCTGATGTCCATGTAACATGGCCACACCAGAAAATTTTAATGATTCTTCAACAAGATTACAGACACAGTACAAAGTATGATTATAATTTTATAAGATAGATTTACATCTTTTACCAGGCCTACAAATTATGCATTCCTGACTGTCCCATTACACAAAACATGGGCGGAGTGAGGAATACCGCCAATGTTATTTGCTGGAGCCATTAACAAGAGAAAAGGAAAAAATATGTACATTAGGAAATAGCATTGTATTAATCCTTTTGTGTTGTCATAGCCACTTTTAATTGAAGTGGCTTCAGTTATACATCTAATACTTTATTATAGGTGAGAGTACATGAGATATGGAATAATTTTACCAACCATTTGGACAACTTCATTTATGATAACATCATCAATATTAGACCATGGAATGTAGTTATCCTCTCTACCAACTACAAACTTGACAGAGCTTTGTACACACACAGTAGGTATCACTAATACACTTTCTGAAAATAAGAAATTTTAAATACTTATTAACTTTTATACCTAATGTTGATACATTAAGGATTTAAATAAAAACAATTTACCTTCTTGTACAGTATGTGTAACCCAAAAGAATATCAAAAAGGCTATAACAATAAAAATTACTAGGGTTGTGGTTAAACTTATGCGAACATAACTAAAACCTATAATGTTAAATAATACAGCAAGTAACAATGATTTCAGAGGCCAGGATGAATGTCGTTCCTTGTTTTTGAATGATATTGTATAACGTTGAGAGATCGGTGATAAATTTCGGCTTTCGACTTTTAGTGAGATACGGAAGCCATTCACATTTTCAAAATCAAGTACTTTGCACATTTTCACGGAAAACCACGTTAAATTGACTCGCTTTAGAACATGCCCTTGTATATAAAGTAACTACATTATTTTGTATGTTGTATTTCAATACAACATTTTTCAAATTTCACATTTAAAAATCAAATTATGCAGCACAAATTTTCTTGAACTTGTTTCGGCGAATAATAAATCAATAACAAACGGATGTGTCACTTGTCGAATTGACTTTGACGGTTTATTGACAGATGCGACGTTCAAAAATATATGGCAATATACCTCCGTTACTTGTTAAACTTACTAATAAATAAATTTATATAATAGGTACTTAGATGGTTAAATCAAGAACTTTTTTATCTAGTTAACACTCTATACCTACTTTTATACTAACAAAGCCGAATATATTTGTTTGTTTAACGCCCTTATCTCAGTAATGACTACACCGATTTCTAAAATTCTTTACCGTTGGATATGTACTTAATTCCCGAGTGATATATAGACTTTTTAATATGTGCGAAAGCCGGCAACAGCTCCACAAAAGCTATAACAGATTTGTGAATGCTCATGGGCAGTGGCGTTGCCTCATGTGACCCACTTACTCGGTTGCCCGCTCTGTTATAAAAAAAAAGAAAATGTGCCACAAGCCACGGGCGGACCGATAGCTAATAACATTATACAACTATTTACCTAATTTAATAGCATTTTACATACATATACAAATATTGGCCGGACGAAAGCTACTTATATATTATCTTGAAATATCATTCAAATGACCATAAAAATACTTAGCTATGAAGAGCTTAGCTGAACCAAATATCATACAAATCGGTTCAAAACTTGAAGAGAAAAGATTTACTTTCACATTTATAATAGGTATTACTTGTACATAACAACAGCAGTAACAGTGTAACAGCTACTTATTAAATTAAGTTTAGTTTTGGATATTAGATTAATAAATGATACCTAAAAATACATAGTAAGTATTTAAAAATAATCTTATATTCTAAGCATTCAAAGGAGAAATTCGGGTTAGTTGCATCACTTAACTCAAGACCGGCTCAACATATTTTAATGATTTTCGGTTTGTAAAATGTTTTCCGATTAGATTAGAATAACGATTTTGAGAATTTGAAAAATATTTAGTAAAAAGGGTCTGGGTTGAGCAGTCACTTGAATAATATTATATTATAGTCCCAACAGTACCTAACGCGTCACTATCGCGTTAATTCTCTGCATAAAAACAGAAGTACGTAACGTAGCAACCAAAATACAAATAATGTATGAATGTCAAGGTGAAAATTACCTACATTTTCAGCCTGCAGTTTATTAGAAGCTTAGAATCTTATAGGTATATGTGCTATTAAAACTTCCTTATGGAAAACTTAGACAATAATGCTTGGGTATTTGATTCCCTTGTCGGATTTTTACATGGCCCAGTATGGAATGTTCCGCTACAGACATTTATAGAAGAAAAATCGCTTCGTAAGTTTTCATTTTTGTTTTAGCTGTGTTTTATTTTTATACAATGATATAAATTGCCGTATCATAGATTTTCACCCATATCTAATTTCACATAATGCACTATATTTCATTGATTGTATCGAAACCAGTACCGTCCACTCGTAACCATATCGCGCTAACCATTGCACGTAGTCACTGATCCATCTTCGGATTTTTTTCGTAGTTTCTGTTATTAATTGAATATTATATCTTTTAAATTGAAGCGTTTGAACCAACGGACGATGGGGAAGTTCTAGATAGACCTGAATACAAAAAAATTCATGACGAATACAAAAATTTGGTATGTATCCTATCAATTAATCATGAAAAGATTGTCTCATATTAAGAAATACATATGTAATATTAAATGACCAGGTGGATGTAATGCTTGGGTCTTTTATGGATGACATTGGTATCTCAGCTGATCAGTTCGAGGCAGCGTGTCGACTATCGGCCCATGATCTTGCTGGCCTCCCGACTTACTTTCATAAAAGACTCTTTGAACAAATTTGGGCGGCTAACGACTATGAAATGTTTGTTAAAATGATGACCCATAAGAATGTCGAATTGCAACTACAGGTACGAGATTAAGTTTTATTACAAATATTAGAAATTAGTTCTTATAACATAAGAAGTAAATTGAAAGTTTGTGTTTTTAGGCTTTAGAACTCATTGAGAAAAGATATGGTGCTATGCCAAGTTTGTACTCAACCGACACTGATGACTTTGATTCGTCGCGAAGTGATGAAAGCGCAGAGTGGCCCGATAATGATGACGTAATGATAGAAATAAAAAAGTAACACACTCATAAATTAAACATTATTAGCATAAATAGTGAATACAATTATGATAAGATATTTTGCATTCTCAGATTGCAACTCGATGATTTCGAAGTAAAGGATGAACCTGCAGTGCCACCAGAACAAGTAATAGCAGAAAAGCAAACACTCTTATCGAAACTGCAAAGTTTTGAGAAGAAAGAAGAGAAGTCTGTTAAATTTGACGAATCCCTGAAAGTGGATAAACCCAAAATTAAACCGAGCATTCCTTTACCTGTGCCAAAAAAGGCGGAGGTAAGCTTCAGTCTAATCTAACTACTTTATTACCTCATGAATATTATATTCAAAGTAAACTCATTCTCTCATTCATAGGTATCTGAAGAGGAATTAAAAGCACGCCAAGAATATCTAAAGCAACAGCGCGACAAGTTATTAGCGCTTAAAAAACATGTCCGTGAAAGGCAGCTCGATGCGGTTGAAATCGAGACGTCCTCTGGAGGTAACAATTACAGCTTACACAAGATACACCCGATGAATTAATTCAATCTTTCATTCAGCCAAACAAAATTAGATGAGATTCATCTCTAAATTTTAAATCATCATCTTTGATAATTAAATCCAGAATTGTATATGAATGCAAAACGGCTGAATCGATTTAAATTAAATTAGCACGGTATAAGTAATGCTGAAAGAGGACATTTTGAGCTACTTTTCTTTTCATGCGTTGTTAATGATCAAAGCGTATTGCAGGTGGAGAAGGCTCACAAAAGGCACAAAGGCCTAAATCGGCTCGCATGGCTCAAGCGGCGCTGGCCGGCTCCGCGCCCGCGCCTCCCCCCGACGCCATGCAACTGCGAAGGGCGTTAGCGTCTAAACTGAAAACCGAAGTTGTCGATGGAACAATCTAATTTGCCTGACGGCTCGATCGTCGTTCTTTCTGTACATTAGTGCGAGAAATGGTTGTATTTAAAGCCTCTCAGTCGTGTTATCTTTCATGTAGTCATTAAAATATTGGAAAAATTTGGTCAGGTATAATTTGATCTTTTTTAGGGTTCTAGAGTTATCGATAGATTCTGTCGAAGGGATGAATGCAAATAAATAACACATGTTTCGTATTTCCTTATATTCATATTGCTTACGTAACTAGTGACATCATAATAATAGCATTATTGTAAGCTTATTTATATTACACAACTTGCCAATAGGTAAATCTATTATAAATTTAATTCTGTGTATAAATTAGTTTATGATGGTCATCCACCTAGACAGATAAAAAATAGTTATTGTTACAGTCTACTTTTATCTAGAATTTTGTATCATAACCAACGGGAAGTCATTTCAAGGAATATAAGAATCGTAATAATAAATCTAATTGACGGTTGGATGCTATTAGACACGTGGATTTTGACAGAATAAAAATAAAGTATTACATAAAACAGTATTTACAATTTTTCTGACAAATTCATTCCACGCATATAATAATAAATTTTGTCTCGCAGTCACTGTGCACTTCACTATTCAAATAATTGCAATCTAGCGAGATTATTCAACAAATGCTTTTAGAACACTTGGCTATACAATTTCTAACAAAGATATTATGGAAAACTTGTTTGCCATGCCGAGGGAAGTATATTTTAAGTGACCATCAATGTTTGTTAAACATAAACAGTAATCAATTAAGAGATCAATATTTTTTCAAACATCCTTTAAAAAAAACTGATATGTTTGAAGAGCAGATTGCAGATGCATTGCATACATTGTATTTGAAAATCTGACGCAATTATAACGGTTAGGTATCAAGCTTTTGGAAAGTCTAAAGATTATTTATCATATTCGTTCTGAGATTAACATTCATAAACAGAAATTTCACACCCTATCAATCCACATTTTTATAAATTCAAATATTTATATACCTTGAATATAAAGTAACAAAATACATACATACAATACATATACCTTATAACTGAATTTGATTCAAAATAATTTTACAAATTTGTGTATTGGGCAAAGGTAGAAACATTACAAAATATTGATTACAGGCAATATTTAAGGTTTGTTGTTACATAAATAATATCATATAAATTAGTCGATAGTGGATAGACTTCTTTAATTTTAAAATAAAATTTTAAATAATTCACATCCATTAGGAAGATACAACTGATGACGAAAACAAATATTATTATACTATTTAGATACATTTAATTTATATTGAAAAAAAGAAGCTATTTGTATTATGTTATAATTTTTCCTAGTTAATAAAATCGTATCTATTGTAATGTGAAAAACAATCATACATACAGTAATATAATTATTTCTTTGAAATACACTTCACTATGAGAAGATTGTTTTCTTTCTCTATTTCATACACCTATGAATGTATTGTTGACATCTTTTCGAAAGCAATTCCGATTCAATGAAGAAAATTTAAATACTAACACTAAAAAATCTATATTCTCTTCATTTCGAAATTCAAAATACATTCATAAATCATAACTTTTGTGACATTAGAGTTTAATTTCGTTACAAAATATTTTACCCGATTATGGCGTCATTATACACAATAATGAATACAATAATGTTCTTTTATAGTGATAAGGTTTTAGAAACTGGCAGATTAAACTCGCCTTACTTTTTAAATTAATTCAAAGTTTACATTCTTCTGTTCTTTAAACAACTTGATACTGAGAATAAAAATATAATATTTATATTGGACTATACATGCTGTAGATGTCATAACAAATTGAGTTAAAGATTCCGAATAAATAAATAATCATGAGAACTGTCCTCACTTATTTTGTAACGCGATAAATAATAACACATAAAAATTCAAGATTTACTATAATAATAATCAATAAAAAAATCACAATGTTTTTCACATTCAATTTACACACTATTTCATTATTAAACTACCATAATATGTCACAAGTGTCGCTCAGAGTTTTATTTCCATTGATGATTGTAATCATATTGTTAAATTAGCATTATCATTATCAGTAGTTCAGACAGTATTCATCAGTTTTTAAATGACAATAAGGCTTCATCCTATGTGGACAGTAAGCAGTTGTAGGTTTTTAACACTTATCGAATTTATATTGGTACATATATTACACTTCATGCACTACGCGTAATGCAATACCTAAGTGCTAATTATATGAACCAAAGTGGTATAAATCCAAATTAGTTTTTATGAGCATTCAAAACAGTACATTGACATAACACTAGCTAAAATAGCATTTTTATGTGCGGCTTTAATTAGATTCATGAAAAGAAAAAAAACGTTACTATATGTTTACAATTCCCAACATCAATGTACTGCTATTAAATACACATTTGTATACTAAACTTGAAATTCTTTTATCGAATTTATCATGGTTTTCTTAATGTGCAAGTTAGATCACTTCATATGCCCTCTAATATGATTTATAAGATAGAATGGCAACAATAATTTTATTTGATAAGAAACAAGCCTTTGGAAAATTAAACCTCGACACACAGTATCACACTATCACTTCACTATACAAAAATGTAAGTAATAGCATGAGACAAACAACATTTATTATTAAAAGTGTAATATTCAATGATACACAAACGCAAAACATTTATGACTCCATACAACAATGCATACTGTCCAGTGAGGATGGAGAAAAACGTAAAATTCAACTCCTTTTGAATATTCTTCGCATTGACACATTAAAAACTACACAAATATAAAATTTAAGAAACGTATCTAAAAAAGCACAACATTTTGTTCAGAATGATTAAAGTAATGTTCTTTTTTTTTTTCAAGACAAATCTTTTACTAAAGTATAGTAAATATGTTGAAATAAAACTATTTTAATTAACATAACGAACATGTTTGATTAAAATTGTTTTATTTCTTCTTAATAGTTAGTTTTGTTGAAGATAAGTTCTGGTATATATATTTAATTTACGATACGTTTCTTAGAGAAAAAGTAACCAGCGTAATTGTGCAGTATTACGGCTTTACAATTCGACTACAGTTTCGCAATTCCATTGTAATATTTAATCAAAATTAGTCTTAAGAAATTGTTGGTCATTTAGTGTATTTCCTTAATAAACATACATCTACACATCCATTCCGCATTCACTGTATTCCACTTTTCTAACAGTAATATATTTTAAATCCCACTCATATTTTCTTTGTACTTTAGTCGATTACAATTCTTCGGAAGAGTAACCTAACCGTTTAAAATGTCACATTAATACATTTCATAACCAATATTTGTTCTACATTCTGATACCATCTGGTTTATACTCTACAATGTATGAACATTTTCATACGTCAACTAATAATAATGCAACACTTAAGTGTCACTCGTATTTACATTATATAGAAAGCATAGCTATATATTGGTGTAATAAATAAAGTATCTGAAAATTACGGCCGAAACTGTATGCTACTAGTAAACAATGACGTCACAACCTTGAAATCGATCGGTTGACACAAACAACACAAGCGCCATCTGTTAATTTTCCCTTACGTTTCCATCGAACATTTACTAAACAAGAAGGCATCATTAATCAAAAACTTACACGTCATCTAATAAACGTTCAACGGCCACGCAATAATGTCGGCCGCAATTTTCACACATAACACACTCTTCTACATCGCCGATCACCATAAATAACCGCATATCGGATCCATTGTTAGATCGGGCCGAGCCGTTCGCGGCGCAATAATAAATATAATATAATTCTGTAACCGAACCGGATACGTCGGCGTAATATGCAACGATATTGTACCGGAGCATCGAGAATATAATAGAGCGGGCAACACATACGTACACTTACAAATTATAAAGGGCTCTTACGCAGTATCCGTATGCACAGGTCAGCGAGACGGGTTCGCGGGGGTGTCTATATTCCTTGAAAGGCGCGCGCGGGGCCGCTGGCGGGCGCGCACTACGCGAGCCGCGGCCGCTTGGCGTCCCGCTCGTCGCTCGGCGCGCCGCCGCCGCCCGCGCCGCTGCCGCTGCCGCCGCTCTCCTCCTCCTCGTCCGAGTCGCCGTCGTAGTCCACCAGACCCTGCGGATTGGGTGCGGTCAGATTTGTGACACTCGGAAAGTAAGGTTCAGTTGCACACACAAATAAAAATGGACAAAATTATAAAAGAGTCATGTGCTCTTCCTATTGACTGCGTTTTCGTATATATCAAATAGCTTAAGCCTATTGTTTTTAATTTATCATATTGGAATGAGTAAAGGTAAAACAATTTAACTGTTTACATTACACATTTGTGGAATTCAAAATTTCTTCAAAACCCTTTTTTTTACTGTTTCAGGAATTTATGAAGGTAAATTGATAATGTATAATTATTTAGATATTTAATATTAATAAGTAAAATTTATGTTATGTTACATATTATAATAAAAAAGAAATATATCTATTTAAAAATTAATTCAAACTTGTTAAACAGAACATAACACACCAAATTAACAGTAAGTCATGATAATTGATAGCAAATATTCCAATAACTAAATTCTTCAAAATAAGCAAATTGTACGCATTATACTTTATATCCTCAGCCATGCATTAGTTTCAAGATGAAGAGAAACAAATTATGTGCAGATACGGTCTGACTACACAACCAGAACCGATTTTAATTTATTATACTTTTATTAATTACATAATCATTAACAAAACACTTAAAATGAGTTGAGAGTTTTTATTGTTATTTGATCCCAAATTTGAGCAGAAACATTGCAGACCCATTTATTAAATACATACACATTAAAAGCAATAAGATTATAAGCGACAAAACAAATAGGACAAATCCCTATTCTGATTATACATAGAAATCTGTCCCGCGTTCCTAATGCATTAAAAGGAATAGTAATCTAGCACAGACAACCCAAGGGAATTTTGCTCAATACATTCCTGCGTTCCCGAAACGATAATGAAGAGGTCACACCTAGCGGCCCAACCCAATTAAAATTTAGCACACCACGTTCCCGCGTTCCGAAGCGTTATATGAAGAAAATGGAGGGGGGGAGGGGGGTATATATTACATCCAACGCAACGCAAAATTCTCCCATAACACGTTCCTACGGCCCCGAAGCGTTGTAAGGGGTCTAAATTACCTTATCGAGTAATCTGGGCGTGGATACCTGAACGTCAGCGTGCGCCGGCTTGGCAGCCGCCGTCGTCAGCAGCACGCGGCTCGGCCCGTTCACGCTCTCCGTACTCGTGCACACTTTCTTCTCGACTATTTTACCTGCAATTATAACGAAAACGTTACATTTTCATTTTGATTACAACTATATTTCATTATTCTTAGTTATTTGATCAGATGCACTTTACATGGGCATATATTAGTTAGAATAGTGTATAGGTATTTGTGTACTTCATAAAAATAAACAATAATCTCAAAAATCAAACCTCATAATTTTTTAGCAAACACATTTTCCCAGCATTTTTAATTTAACAAATTTACAAAAACCAAAAAACAAGTGTGCGTGTCGGGATGCCCGGCAAAAGTGATAATGTCTTAAAATAATCTAACCATATGTGTAACAGTGAAGCGCACCCTGGTGCCGTAACAAAGCGGGTGACCCTTCCATAAGAAGTTATCACGTTAAAAGTGACAATACTACAAAGCCCGTACCAATGGCGTCGAGAGCGTGGTGCGCGTGCGTCTGCGGTGCGTCGAGCGGCGCCTCGTCCTCGAGCTCGTCCTCGTCGTTGAACCACATCTCCTCCTCGTCGTCCGGCTGCCGCGCCTCGCGCCTGTACCGCGTGCGCAGCAGCGACGGCACCACCGCCTCGGCTACCGTCACGCTGCCGCTCACTGGAATATATTACAATTGAATAATTAATGTTTGAATTGTGAATATACATTGTACATACTTATGTTATATAATAATGCTTAATCGTTTAGTAGTGTTTCCTATAATCAGATATATTGTATCTAAATTAAGTCAAATCAAACAACAAAACATTATCAATCAAAAAAACAAGAATATTTAATTTTGCTGCTGCCTGTATAACTACTTATACAATATTACATTCTAACGGTAAACAAAAAAAATATCTAAAAACTGATTTTGTAAAATCAGTTCTTAGATTTTTTTTGTCTACCATTGTTGTATGGGTTAGCTGGCAAAGTAAAACTAAAGTAAATGTGGTGTATTTATAAAAGCCTTAGTTTATTATTTAAAGTTAGGTACTAAAAAAGTATTTAGATAACTATGTAGAGAAAAAAATATTACCTACCTCTACAGGCAAAATCAATTAATATAGATAGACAACACACAAGGACAAAAGTGTAATTTAAATCATTAAGAAAATCAGGTATGATAATTCACTTTCAAAAATGTTCTGGTCCAGTTATATTATGCATCTATAAAAAACATGTTTATGGCCTTCAATATGAATACAATCATTTATTTAGGTCAAAGCTTTCAACTCAAACTTGTAATAAATGACTGGTTAAACAATCACCGAACACATAAAAACAAAGTGCAAAAGAGGTTTTTGTAGTACATCATAATTATTTAATTTGCAAGTAATAAAGTCATTATGTGTTTATATAACTCTTTTTATAAAAATATATTTTACTACTACTTTTCTTTGTGATTATAGATAATCAGTTTTTATTTGACATTATAATATTTATGTTACCTGACAGTTTAAAATAATAATGAATGATTTATCTATTATGTTAATACCACAAGTATTTGTTACCTGTGATACATAAATATTTTTTATACATAATTTGCTTTCTTTCTATAAACATATTCAAAATACAGATACAAAGCGGGTATTTTTACTAAGATATTATTATGATTTATGTATCTTTATTTCTAGCTTGTTTGAGACAATATTCAGAATACAAATTCACACATAAAATAAAAATCACTTACCTCTATCTCTCTCCTTCAGTTTGTCTTGATTTTGATCGTATCGCGTTTTTAACGCTTTAAAGGTTTGCACATATTCAACATCCTCCAAGATCTTCCCATAGTTTTCAACGACGTGCGAACATAGTGATTTAATGTCTTCAAGTTTGATAAATTCAAATAATTCTAATATAGCCGAGTCTAATAAATTATATCTGGAATAATAGCATAATTATTTTTAAGTGAAAAAATATAATTTGATTCATCACTTCATAGTATAAAGCAAAGTTGCTTTCCGTGTCTGTCCCTATGTATGTATATATACTTAGTTCTTTAGATCTTTAATGTAAACAACGGATTTTGGCAGGGGTTGCTTTATTAAATAGAGTCTTTCAAGAGGAAGATTTATGTGTACAACAATATCTATTAAACTACTCCGATTATTATTTTCCTTTATAATTAAATTGGGTAATACACTATTTTTAACTCAATGACTTGGGAGTGCAGAACAAATATTTGGCTCTTTAATTTTTGAAAGACAAAATACAGTTGTCAACTTATATTTCCTTTGAACTATTTAAACCAATGAGGCATTACTAAGTGTTATATTTACCTTCCGTTATTTCTAAGGAACGCATCTATCACTGGTGCAAAAAGGTTGCCCTTAATTATGTAACGGTTGTAGTATTCATCTTTGAGTGCAATGATTTTCCTCATGAACCTTAGTGCACCCAGCACAAGGAAAGTGTGTGTAGATCTCATAAGCACTAAAATGCGCCGTAGTAGATCCTGAAAACGATAATAATATCAATTTTCTTAAAGAGACTTTTTCAACACATCCATATAAAAAAACACATTAACAATTCAAAAAATCGAAAAAACTAAATAAGCGATAATACTTTTGTTCACTTGTTGGTAGAAAATAATATGAAAAGTCGAAAAAAAATGCAATAATAAAATATAATATGATGTTTAATTCTTGTATGGAATGAAACACATTTTAATTCAAATAGTTGTCTGCATATTTTTCAATAACTTTAGTGTCATGTCTGAACACAGATGATTGCTAAACATACCTTATTTAATATACAGGTCTTGATATGGTATGTGTGATGTTCAACACAAAAAGCCAGGAGTTCTAAAACTAAACCTAGCAGCTGCACTGTGTGGTAGTCTTCTTTGAGAGGCTTCTCACCTGTTGTGTTATCTAATAATGGAGCTGTAATGTTAAACATTGATGTTTGAATGTCAATTTGTGTTTCCATCGAAATTATTACAATTATTTTTGAAACACTTAAGGTTTGGATAAATCCAAAATATAATTTGCACTTGACAGTAAACAAATACATCATTATTATGAAAAAGTGAGTGTATGTGGGAAAATAAATTGCACCCTTTTGAAATATTTGTAATGTATGTGTCTGGTTCAGTAGATTACTTATATCCACTAATTAAATTGTAAGAAATTTAAAACCATTATAAATATTAATTAATGATTCAATGCAAAATATCATTGTCAACTAATTTACAAACACTATCAAGATAAGTTTCATATATCCAATAATTAAATGTCATTATTTGTAACAAAAGAAATACTAAATGGTTTAATATATATAACAAACAAATATTTTTCTCAAAAAAAATTGTCTTGTGCTTTTGTCAGAACTAGACAACACAATAAAAATAATACTAGAATTGAGTCCTCCTGCTTTTTTTATTTATTGTATTTTACTGATGTATTTTTATTTTTTTTATACATTGGAAAAAATATACATACCTATTAATGTCTGTATACTGTGTTTGTAGAAAAAATTAAGGAAGTCAGCTTTTTCACTCTTATTGACTGATGCTAGCATACTCTCTGGGTCCAAAAGTATGCGTAACACACCCATAAGTTGCACAGCTCCTCCCAATTCAGGGTCTTGATCCCTCAGCATTTGTTCTATCACAATATTTAAAAGCATCTGCTCCTAGAATGAAGTAGAAAAATGTTATATAAAAATATATTACTGCAATATATCTACCGAGTGTTAATCAATCCTTTAACATTTAATAAAAAAACAACAATGCAAATAGAAGTAAAGAATTATTGTAAAGTGAATGGAATGGTGTGGAAATTATAAAAACCATCGGATTTTGTTATGGTCCAAGGAATTCTATGCAAGGATGACAATGATAGTAAAAGTATACATGAAAACATAAAATTTGTATAAATAGTTTACATAAAAGCATAACCCTTACCTCTTCTGTATTACTTGCTTGCTGTAAAGTATAATCCCTTACAACTGATGGTGAAAACTCAACTATGTAAGTCAATATGTCTATAGATGCAGTCTTGGTTTTCTGATCATCTATACTTAGTGTTATTTCTAATGCTGGCAGGATCCCCAATGAAACTAAAGTTTTATAAAAGGCATCTTTGTCTTGTGGCTGCAGATTTTGTGAAAAATTACAAAACTCCTTTAAAAATAGAACTAAATCTCTTCTCTTGGGATCGGGGGTCTTATCATCCATTAGTAACTTAAATAAATCTGTAAGAAACTTGTCATCCTCTTCTATTAGTTTCACTATCTCTACTTTATTGAAAAATATAAAACTGGACAATGTGCTTAGCAGATTATCTTCAAAAACTGTGGGTGTTGGTAATACAATATCTTGTATGTACTGTACTCTGTATGTTTGATGAATTTTAGCGAGTAGATCCTTATTTTTTATAGGAATGGCTTCTCGGAATTTTGCTAGCTCTCTTAAATATTCTCTATGCTTCTTCGGCTGGGGTAAACTTGGATCATATTCTAGACATCCCACTACATCAAATATAGTATCATCAGCAAACATTGTGTCAAACAGTGTATTTTTGTTGAGAAGGAATATGCTTTTAAATATCTCATACAAATGATGCAAACCTTCAATGTTCTCAATATCTTCACACATATGAAATAAATTGAGAAGTTTTTTAATGTAATGTTGAGTTTCTAACGCAGCTGCCAATTTGTCTTTCCTTGCAGGTGACACCAGACAACTGTTGACCAACTCGCTTATGTCTTCCAAACGGCCCATTTCACATGCTGGCAGTTCTACTGGCTGTACACTATCAGACATTTCATCAAACCTTTCATCTTCTGATTCTTCTACTATATCCTGAGTAATTTCAACAGACGGGTCTTTTCCTTGAACCTGTAAGAATTGAGATAATATTTTAAAGAAGTATATAATAATCAATTAAAATGATTACCAATCAAGATAATTACAAATATAGTAACTGGAATTCCCATAAGTATTACCTGACAAATTTTTTCCCAAATTTCATCACAGCCAGCCTTCTCTTGAAAACTTAAAGCTAAATCAAAATTATCACCTTCTGACCATACTATTAGAGTATCTTGCTGTTTTTGATAGGCTGTATCAGGCTGTATTTTGCTCTCTAACAATAGTGTTCCATCAGATTCTGCTCTCACCAATAAGGAAGTACCTTTTAGCCTTTCTACATAACAAGATGAAACATGGCCAGTTCCCCTATCATCCCACTGCCGGTCAGCGTTCAGAGCGTAGAGCTTCACTCTTCGTCTAGTGTCAGTCATTATATTCAAAGCAACTACAAATATGTACTCAAATTATGAATCACGTATACTGGCGCTATTCATATGCACCGTATTCTTATATTATTTAACTCCCATTGGTAAGAAAACATATATACTTCTGAAACAAAAATACATATACATTGTACACATAACCACTAAATATTCATATAGAAAAATATATACATAATTACTCTAATTACATTCGTCTCTCGATTCTTCACAAAAACACAACATTGTATAACAATATATCTATGCATATATTAAGATAGTTAAGTTTACTGATAAGTAGAAATGTAAATATCAATTGGACTCATTAAAATTTCGTACAATGGAATCGCGAAATTATCGGAAATTACAAACAAAACAATACAATCCATAGGACTTTCACTACACTTTTGTAATCCACTATAAAATGAAAACTTTATTATGAACTGTGTTATCATACTTTAATTATCACGAAAAACAAGATATTTACCGGAATACACATTACAGAATCGTCAAATTGACGTACCTTCAAAATATTAAAACATCAGATATCGCCATATTGGATTCACAACAACGCTTCGAAATTTGGGGTTCTCAAATTAAATTTAAATATGGCGGTCTATTCAAATTGAAAATAGTCTTCACTGTAATTAATTTTTAAATTCCAGTATTTATTAATCGAAATGTGGTATAAATTCTATAAATACTTCTAAAGTATTTAATGTCTTTAAAATGTATTAACTAGAAAGCGAACTAAAATCAAAAAAATAAAAGTACAGTATTTGAGTAAAAAAAATGGTTTTGAATATGAAATGGCATCCCTATTTTATAGTAACCAATCATTAGAAATATCTACTGTGGTATAGCCAATAGTCATTCAGAATAAATTTTGACAGCTTTCTCAAAATTGCCATATTTAAAATATAAACTACTTTTAGTTATTTTTTTATTTTTATACCGATTTCAAATACACGTAATAAATAAGCATCAATATGCACCTACGCATAATCGTACAACTTAAATAGTTTTCATTTATTATATTATAATATGAAAAAATAGTTTTAACTTGAACGCATCGCATAACTGTCCTATCTGGTTTTCTGTGATCTGTCAATCATTAATCATTTTGATGTTATTGAAATAAGTTTGTACAACAAAGCTTTTCGTTAAAAAAATATGTGTGTGTAGAATACTGTTAATCTAGTATAAATATTCCGTATTGTTATTGTTAACAGGTAATCAAATAAAAGCTGGTTGTTTGAAACATTACAAATAACATTTCAGACGCATATTTTATTGTAGGCTTATTCTCTTTTTGTAATTGCTAAGTAGTGATCTTTTTCGAGCTAAATAGCTGACGACAATCTTGTTCAATTAATATTTGCTATTTTTAAACGTTCTTCAGACTACTTATTCTATAATTTTTCGTAAATTAATCGTTTTATAAGTGATTTTGACATATGTCATGCTATTTGTCATTGTAATAGAAAAGAAGTCAAGAAGTCTTATCTCGTTTTCCTACAAAATAATACGTATTTTACAACAAACAACATCCTCAAGAATTAAACAAATTGTATATTTATATTTCAGTGTAGAATTGGGACCAATGACCTTGTTGCATTTCACTTATTTATGTTTATAACATTAGGTTGTAAAATGTACCCAGAATGTCCTATTTGAGTGCTTCAGAAAATGTGGGGTAAGCATGAAGTTTCGAAAGGAATAACAAATGATGAAATAACTTGACAATTACTTATATGAGTTATACTTGTAGTTTCAGTGGTATTCCCCAAAATATATCCGATGCAAGTTGTGCGACCCAGTATAAAATGGCTGTTGAGAGTGTGCCTGGAAGTTGCAATAGTGAAGTAAACATGTTTATTCATGATAGTTCTGGTGATGAACAAGCTTATTTGCCCCATTTAACAGATAACTTTTTTCATACAAAATTCAAAATAGACCACAACGATTTATACACATTTCATGATTCTGATGTAATTGCCGGAGAGATCACTGTCAGTCAGACCGATGATAATTTTATATTTTCTGATGGTGTTGATGGCAAAATTAAACTACTTGATAGTCCAAATAAAGAATTGGATATCTTGGGAGCAATTGCAAATGGCGATATAAAGGAAGAATTGAAAGAGCCTGTTTTGAATGGTCATTATGAACCAAACATTACTAGTACAGAAAACAAGATAGTTGATAGTAAGGCTATAAATACCAAAGTTAAAAAGCATCAAAGTCAAATCAATTGTGCGAATCAACCCAAAATCACTGCAATTAGACGTCCAAGTGTTCATAGCCCAAAGGCTCCTACAACATCACAGACTGGTAAAGTCAGTATTACTAACAGTAATATAAGTAATGAAAAGACAACTTCAGTGGGTAAGGGAGGGCCGGAGACATTTCTTGATGTATTCAAGCGAGAACAATGTTTTACTGAATGCCAAAGGGGAGCTGTTAAGACTGAACCTGTTGTTGCACCTGTTAAACCTGCACCCGCTCCCAAGAAGCCATCAACAGGTTTGTTTTTACACCAATTGTTAAATAATAAATATTACTTTATACTCAATTATAGACTATACAAATTTATTTTGTATTGTCAATAGTTATTATTAAACTATAGTATAGATAAAGTTTTTCTATAATATTGACTTATTTTGTATAGACCCTCGTTATTGATTATTGATAGAGTAATATATTGAATTCTGATTTGATTTTGGTTGTAATCTAATTACATTATTTGTAATGAACATGCAGACAAAAAAGTATTTTTACATAGTTTTAAATATATAGGTAGTTCATATTCAATAATCTTCTGTGTTTTTTATTATTATATTCAAAAGAAACCCTCACATTTCCTTAGGAATATAACTCTTTATTAGTATTTATACAAAAAAAGGTAGAAGTTATAAGTTGTTTTGTTACAATAAGTTTACAAATTGTTTTAATTAAAAAAATTAAACCTCTGATCTATTAAATATTTAAGTAGAATCATTACATTTCATCAAAAAAATATTCTATCAATCTCTTCCAGTTAAACCAACCCAGGCAAAAGTGAAAAAGGGCAGAGGGCCGATAATGCATGAGGCCTTACAACGGATACCAACTGAGTGCAAAGCATTAGTATTGCCTATTAAAACTTGGCACGCACCTGACGAGGAGTTGTTTCAATGTGGACCATTGGACGCACAGAAATGGAACCCATTCAAACAACTAGAGAGTAGCAGCAGTGATGATGACAATATGCCCGATTTTGGTACATGATTTTATTGTGATGTAGTTAGTTACAAATATAAATGGTATTTAATTTTTTTTATTAACTAAAATATATATAAAAATGTGTATATGTATAACATGTTATTAATTAAATGCATTTAAAGTAAATGCAGCTTAAACAATGATTACATTAAGAATGTAAGTGTTTATTGTTTTACGAAGCATTTAAATATTAACTTTTAACCTCTTGCAAATGTAGTATTACACATCAGTAATTCAAAGTTTGATGAAGGAATATGTTTTTGAACACATAAGAAATTATGCTTAATGTTTTGTTTTTTATTATTAAATTGTATGTATGTAAAGTTAACTATGTTTACCGTAAGGTTGTAAAAACTTTTACTCTTACTTTTACTTTACTCAAGAAATTGCAAACTGTGGATTAATTGTGATAACTTCTAATTGCAATTCAACCCATTAGTTTTCATTTTTCGTTACGTAACGTAACGTTCGTTAGGTTAATAATACGAATATATCGCAGTTATATCGTCACTATTATGGGGAGAATTTGCGTTTCCCAAATATTCGTGAGGTTTAGCTGGCGAGTCGACGACCCCCCGCTTTGCAGGTCTCTTATAAATCCCACCTTACCTATATTATTTTGCCTATTTTACAATTTAACAATTTTACATGTACTTATTGCAATCTACAGACAATATTTCGATAGATTGTGTTGTCGCGGAAATATACATATAAACACAAAACACAAGAATATATTGTCCTCTAACAAAATGTAAAGAATATAATATCTATTGGTGCTTAAAATTTTACTATGACATATCCATACATTCAAATACGTCATATTTTTGATTATATTTATTCAGTTAAGTTTTTTTATTTGTTTAATATTATTATATTAACCAAAAAAGTATCTTCTATAGTTTAAGTATGCATAACTTTAATCAACACATTACACCACATTTACAGTCCAAATAAAAAAATTAAATTAAGCATTGAATAATAAAACACAATACGAAAGTTTAGAAAGTTGTGGGGGCTTTCAGTCTCAAAATATTCATAATAATAGATGAATTTTGTCTGGAGAAGAATGATGCCTATTCTGTCTTATAAAGTCAGTAAAATAAAAATAGCCGAGGAGTTTGTTTCTTTGAACTTGCTTATCTCCGGAACTACTAAACCAATAAAAAAAATGTGATTGTTGGATAGAAATCTGAGTGCTAAAGTAGCATGTGAGGGTGCATGGTGCATAACATGAATAGCTAGCTGCCTCCCCAGCTAGCTATTCATAACATTCTCGAAATAGGGGTTAAAAGGCTGCAATTACAGTTAAATGCTCAAATATTAATATGAAATATGTTTTTAGAATCTGCCTCTGGACCTGTATGTGTAGAAGAGAGCGCAGCAGAATCACGTAGCGCCAGACTAGAGTTACGAAGGGCTGCAATGAGGAGGCACGTCATGAGGACTGCGACGAGCATGCACTTGACTAAGAAACATAATGAGCAAAAAGCTTTAGCAACCCTTATAAAGGTAACTTGTCTTAGTTTGGAAGATGAAGGTTATTTATGGTAACTCTGCCTGCAGTTTCATATTTGTTGATAAATAAACATAAAATATATTACTGTAACATTGTGGTATTTATATGAATATGTTAAAATATTTGTAATAGAAATACGTAATTTGTAATGGCTTTATTAATAAAGCCAGAGCCATTATGTAATGTTTTTTTTTTATTACAGAAACAACTGAATGGAAAAAGTTCTTGCCGTCTTCCACAACAAACTGTTAATCATTTATTGGCAATGCGCGGTATGTCTTCAACATTATCATTACAAGAGCGCAGAATACTGAGGCAAGTATAGCTTGACACCATATCATAAATACATATTATATTATGCAACCAAATAAGAATTACAATTTGTATGTGTATATGTCAAGTTTAAAGTTTATTTAAAAATCAAATTATCAAATTTAAATACAAACAGTATTGCTTAACTTCGATTTTTGATTGGTTTGAATTAATTGCTATATCATCACAATATGCCGCCAACCCGATTTCATTTTTAGTCATATTGCAATAGTGATAACTTCCTTTGTCCCTATCCAAAAACTGTCAAAATTCAAGAACTATCAAAATTTAAATGGTACTTGATATGTTTCTCTATAGTACTTGACATGTTTTTCTAAGTTATAAAAAATATAATTCTTCAAATTTGTAATGTATTTTGTCGTTTCTCCTTTGGAAATTGGCTGTCTGATGGACAATACTATTTTAATACACATCCACGAGTAAATTTTTATCATTGTCAGCATTAAAAAAAAAAAAAGTAAATAAACAATTGGACCGCAGAGCGAGCGGGTGGTCAGGCGGCGAGAGCGGCAAGCTCGACGCGAACGCGTCCAGCATGTGCGCGGAGGAGAAGTGCAGCGAGACGCCGCTGCCGTGCGGCCGCTACTGCCTCGCGCACGTGACGCTCGCGCCCGAGCAGCGGCTGTACGCGGCGTGCGCGGCCGTGTTCGCCGGCGGCGAGCGCTGCAAGCAGCCGCTGCTGCCGCTGCACGAGCAGACGCCGCTGTGCCCGGAGCACGCGTGGAAGCGGGTTTGTGCACAATTGCTTCTATCGAACTGATATCTTCGTTACGGAACCCCCGTTAGGACGCCACTCTCTCTGGCTTCCCTTGGCTGGGCAGGCTCCTCCTCTCTTACTCTTACCCATAGCGCTAATCGTATTTAGGACAGATATGTTCGAGCTGTCACTTTGGTCGAGCGTTCCGAGTCGCACACTTTTTTTTCACTTCGCGTCTAGTATGTGCCCGGAGGAGTAAAGTGTACATATGTGAACCCATAAAATACGTAAAAAGATAATTAACTACTATTCAAGTAGCAATATTTCTGTATTCGATTAGTTCGTGTCTAACCAAAAGTGGGCTAGATAAAAAAAAATGTCAATTTTTTTACCCCTTCCACCGCAGGACAACTACGAGCTGCTGAACCGCGAGGGCCGGCCGCAGAAGGCGGTGCGCAAGCGCGTGTGGGCGAGCAGCCGGGCCGCGCGGCCGCCGCGCCCGCCGCGCAAGCCCAAGCGCCGCCGCAGGCTCGTGCCCAAGCGCCCGCCCGTGCACACGCAAAGCCTCTCAGGTATACACTAGCGGCCCGCCCCGGCTTCGCCCGTGTTACAAATAGGTACAACATGTGTACGTTAAAGACACCAGTTAATAGTCACCTTCTAGGTAGACGTGTCTTACCAACATGGACCGCGTTTCCGCTTCCCATCAGGACGGACCGCAGTCAAACGTATGTCTATTCCATAAATAAAAAACAAACTGGTATTACAACAAAGATACATTTATTCACTTGTGTGTGGGATTCGAGCAAGCTTCGGGACGAAGCCAGCCATTTTCGGCCGGCCCGCAGCGGGGAAGGTACAACACCCGACCCAGAAGACCGGCGTGAAAGCAGCATGCTACTGTGTTTTATTCAGTGAATGGAGTTAAGCAGAGGCTTCCTTCACCTTACAACACCTGATACCTTTTAGGGGGCCGTCGTACATATGTAGTACTGCCTCTGCATATGTACATAACATACATAAAAAAAAACTTCTCAAAGGTGTCTTAATCGAAGTTAAAATGAGCAATAAACATTTTTTTAGTTAATGATTTTAATTTCAGAAATTAACGCTTGCTCGAATTCGTCATACGACAGTTCTGAAGACACGGGGGTCGGCGGTCTCAGCGAGAGCGAATACATGACAAATAATTCTGGTGAGCTTGGTAAGTTACTTTAATGAATATATAATACAAGGGAGTATATGGTAATCATACAGTGCGAGAGGAACAATTTAAAATACATCACAATTTGTTGTTATATAAAAGTTGTATTAAATATCACAGTTAAAAAAAGAATTATGTCAGTTTGGTGTTTTGTCATGTACCTAACATACTCCCAAATTTTTACAGTTACATTGCTGTATATATAAATCGTGATATTTTAGTCACAATAGTAGTTCTCATTTTACTCATATATTCTATACAAAAATACTAAAAGCAAATTAATTTTTTTCTCTTTAACAGAAGTTGGTCATGTACCACCTGATGACATTCTGGATCCTTCGGTGTTGAGTCAGATACCCGATGAGGCGTTTACGGAGTTTTTCAATCAAGGTGGGTTGTATACTACTTAGAAATTAAAAAATATTGTCTCCGGATTTCATTTTTTTTTTATGTCATTGTCAGCAATGGAGCTGGTGGGTCGCCTGATGTTAAGCGTTACCACCGCCCATTTGCAGAGATTTAAAATGGGAAGGGAATGAGAAAGGATTGACGAGAGGAAAGAAGGTGACTAGGACTAGGAAGAGTGAAGAAAAGGATATGGGCCCCCAGCCACCCCACTAACCGTACGAAACACGCTATTATTTCACGCCGGTTTTCTATGTGGGTATGGTACTTCCCCAGAGCGAGCTGACCCAATTCGTGCCATTAAAACTCATTTATTAGCATATGTACTTCTATGATGTAGTTACAACAAAATGGAACTTGTTGGTATTATGTTGGGTAATTTTTTTTTAATGTTTGTTTAGCGGAAGGTGGCAGCACATTCGCTGAGAGCTCAGAGCTGGCGGCGGCACTAGAAGCTGTATTGGACGAGCGCGCTCTTGACATGCCCGAATGTGTTTTTTCACAATCGCCAAGGAATAAGGTAGTTTTTCGTGATACTATAGAGAAAAATAACCCTGCATAGTTCGCCATTTCTTAAAACAAATGAATCATGTTAAAAAATCTCATATATGGTACTAAAACATATATATGTCTGATAGGTGAATTGGTTAAAAAAATATATGTGTAATTCCAGATGCAAGTAACCGCAGTGAGCATGGAGCCTTCGAGCGCGCCCTCATAACATAAATATAATAACCGTCTCTTTCATTTTAAAATAAACTCTAATACTATTATGTTTAGGAACAAATTTGTTTACGTGATGTGAAGTTGGAATTTATGCTTTAATTTGGTGTGTTAGTGAAATATTTCAAGTGTTCGTAGCCTGAAACGTTTGGTAAGCAGTAGTTGGTATAGGTAGGTAAGAGAGAACCGATAAATTCTTGAGGGTCAACGGAAATGTCGATCTTGTTTTTAGGACAAGTTTTTATTTTCTACGATTTTGATTAAATTCGTCATGCAAAAATGAACCTAACGGAATACGATGTAGAATTATATTATAAGTCTTTATATGATATGCGTTGATCCAATGAATCATGTCAATAAAAATCTCTAGCTTTGGCGTTTTATCTCCTATTTGTATAAAGCAATAAAGCGGAGGGCTGTTCATTCATTATGTAAGGATGATTTTTGATTGTTGACCGGGCGGGTCAACAATCAAAAACTACTGTAAATAAATTTTTTAAACCTATTCTGACGTTCCGCGATTTCTTTTAAATTAGAAAATATTACAGTGTGTACCATGGGAGTTCCCCCTAGGCCACGCATAGGTACTTTCCCTTTGTGCATTAATGAATGATCCCTTCCTCTTTGCTTTTTATTGACATGATGATTTTTTTTATTTTTTAAGTTGTACATATTCACGTATTAGCGTCACAAAATTTCTAAATATGTGTAAACCGAAAACAGTATTACTATTATGGGATTTATTTGGCTGGGTAATTTGTATTTTATATTTAAAATTAATTCGATCAAATTTCGGTAACATTTTTTTAATTAGGATTAATTTCAATTTAGGGATACTTCATTGGGAGTTATTAATACTATTAATTTAATTTCATTGTATAAACGTCTCACGTTATCGTATAATATTTATATATTTTATAACGAACTTCAAATAATAGACTTTCTTCTTGGATTGAAATTATTTCACAATTTTGCGATTATTTTTCAATAAAAGCAGACTAGCTGTAACCCGCGTAGGACTATAGACGATTTCATACAGATCCGACCAGCTGTTTTTGTGTGAAAGAGTAAGAAATTTTTGCGTTTATATTATTAGTTGGATTTATTCCAAAAATAACACGAATTCAGTGCGCAAAATAAAGCAATAATGAAGAATTTAACAATAAATTTATACACTAGAATTAAAATTATTTCTAAAGTATATATCTATCAAAATTTGTCGGTCCTCGCTTAGTATGGTAGATGTAGAAATTTTGAAGTGTTGTTGTATTGGCTCCGATTGAGGTAATGTGTGGTATTGTAATTTCACGAAGGACATAAAAATATCAGTTTATTACTATAATGAAGAGTTTAAATGAAGTAATTACAAATTGATTTTTAATCCAGTCCCCACATTTAATAAGTTATTCGAATTAAGCATGGCATCTCATATAACTTAAAGAGCAAATAATACAGACATTTATGATTTATGTCACGTCTTGGTGGATAAGGGCTTTTTGACTTTTCATCATCGAGCCAATAAGTATACTAATTACCTAGTATGTCTCGTTCATTTGCCTCTAATTTTATGAGATGGCATTATGTTTCGACACATTATACGATTACATTATTTAGATTGGTGCAATTCGCTACTCTTATCTTTTGGTTGAATATTGATAAAATGGTTGAAAGAAATTGTATGTATAATTTATGTATGTTTTTTATGGCATCTTCGTGAAATAAATACAAATTTAGCTGGATTAGGTAAGGGTTCGCGTTGTTATGTCCTGTTCTTCAATCTTCCGTCTGTGTCGTGTGGTTACTGTTTAGTGTGAATGAGTTGATATTTAAGATATTATGCGTATAGCAAATGATCTGTGGATTTCGAGGTCATTGGCGTTTAGATTGTTTTAACATATCGGACGATTAACTCATTGTTTTGGTTTAACTAGAGATGTTCATAACAGTTAACAAATTAAGCCCTAGAAATGTATGTAGGGCAATAATTTTACTCACACAGTCGTTCTGAATATGACTTATCTACGGTATTTTTGGTCATTAATCATTCTGTTTGCTCATTTTCTCAATTATAACTTCTAATGGCTTGCCCACCAAAATTACACATTGTGTTCTCATCCTATAGTAAATGAAAGTATTGTTATATATTAAAATACTAGCTGCATGGGCTAACCATTTTAATGCTATATGTATAGGTGTATCTTTTTATTGCATGAATAATTTAAACCTTTTTTCTAATGAATGATATTATCTTTTAAGTGATTACCCGACATACATTTGTTTCCCCATAAACACGTGCCTTTCTACTGAAATTCTTGTTTCCGCAACGAATAGGACTTTTAGATATAAATCTATAGGAATACGCACATCAATGTGTAATAGTGTCAGGCAACCCGGACATATTTCCTATCTTTTATTTTATTAAACAGATATTCTCAATGGCAAAGGTCGGATAATTATTTTTTTTATTACATTGACATTATGTGACTTCACTGGTTTGGACTAGTTATCTAGGAGACAAAGAAACGGCTTATTAATGCATCATGATATCCCCTTAAATTGAATAATACAACCAAATGAAATATTTTTGTAGATAACGTTATGTTCCTAATAAATAAGTATTGTGATTGTAATATCGAAGTGATAGAACTCTTTCATATTTATTGGATTTCGAACCTTGAAAAGTACATTATGTTAAGTTTATTGGGATATTAATTGTAATTTAAGAAATTTCGAAGAATAGTTATATTAAATAGTCGGTTGTAGTAGTTTATTTCTTTCAGGATTTACCAAACCAAAAAATCGTAATGCATGTTAATGGTTTTATTAAATGGCAAGGTATAAGGGGAAAGTGTCCCAATGATTATTAACTTATTGTAACATTTGTGTTACTCTAATCAAAATGTTTTTTTTTTTTTTTTGTATCAATATCACATCACTTATATGAAGCAACATTTAATTCATACCACAGAATAACTTTTGCGATTATTTTAATTACAATATTCGTTTGAATTTCAGCATATTGATTGTCATATTTTTTTATCATCGACTTAATAGTAGGTAATGGCTATTGCGTCGATGCGCCTACTTCATTTTACCACAGTGAATCACTCATCAATCATATACTAGAGAAAACCAGTCACTCATTAATTTCACATTATATCAGCCATACAAAACAATAATAAATCATAAGCTATAACTTTAGACAAATGATAGGCGTGTCTTCGTAAATTCGAGTACTATTTGTGTCTATAATATAAGAATGGGGCAAAGCCCTCCGCCTCTATATACAAGGTAGGATATTTATCGGATACGCTTACCATCCACATAGGGTACCTGCACTTTCGTTTTATAACAATATACAAATCAATAGAGTTAGAATGTTTGTATGTAAGTACTTTCACTTGCTAGTTATTTATTTGTAACTTTTGTAGATCAATTGGAACTGACTGCGCTTAGGGAGATTAAATAGAATAGTTTAAGCTATTGCACCTTTAATTTTAGGCTATGTAGTGGATTTAAACGATATTTTCACTGAAATAACACAACATTAACGTAGGTTCGCTTTAGGAGTATTTTTAGTCTATTATGTATCTTGATAAAACTCCATGACTTCAATTGCAATTTTCGCCATGTTTCATGTTTAATCGATTATCTAAACGAATTCACAAACACAAATCATGACTGGTTTATTTCGGTTCACTTTAAAATACATAAATGAAAATAAGTGTTAGGCGTACCTGTGTTAGAAAAGTCGACCCATTGGTTTGGTATGTTATGATGTAGCTATAGTTAATGGTAACTTCACATTATCGACGATTATTAAATGTAATCTAGTTTTCAGGTTTAAATTTCATTGTTACATTTGTCTGATATTATAGTAGAAGTAATACTTAGGTTACATTTAATTAATCGCTGGTCATGAGGCGATATTTATCTTAATATCAGAGTATGCTCTAAGAATGTACGGAAAACAACTACCTCTTTGAATGTCTAAACTTGTTCACACTGTGTTGTCCATATGTGTAATCGATGTTGTTGAAATTGAAAATAAAAGGCAAAATATTGAATTTTCAATATAAACACTAATGCCATTATAATTTAATTCACCCTATTATTTCTTTATATTTTCAATTAATCGTATACATAAAACAATTGATCGATAATATACCTATTGCCGGATTTATAAGAAATTTGAGTATGAATGCCATCTAGTGGGAAAATACGGGACTACCAAAATCATTTTGCTTAACTTTTTTTTAAAACAATCAATCTTAAAATTCACAATAACAACTTATATTAAAATGTTAGATTCTTAAGGTTGCAAGTTCGATTGTTGTTTATGAGCGAATCGTGGTTGATGCACAGTAATCATAAGAATCATTTATCCACCTTTGAAGTGCTTTTGTGGTCTAGTTTTTATTATTCTTTAGCGAATCCACCAAAACTTCTCTTTCTTTCAACAATAACGTGGGTATAAGACGAGAAATAAAACAAATTAGTAGGTGTTATATTTTATATTGTTGACACTTTTTCATTAACAATCAAACATACAGTATAAATTCGTAGGAACAGAGTGGACTACATTATAAATTCGTTAGAACAACTTCAGTTTGTATATTATGATAAATTAGGTGTGGGTACTCGTTTTTAGACGCTAATTTATATAGGAGCGTGTAATATACTTATACTATTTTTATATACTTTTTATCTTGGTAGAAATTCCAATATCTGAATGCGAATAAAGATTTTTTTTTTAATTTGTCAATGCGTTTGGTCTCTTAAAATAAGTTAGATTCGTATATTTTTGTATTAATTAAGAAAGCATTTTTAGTTGTAGCCACTTGTACAGTATGTAATTTGAACATCTAAACATGTAATTTATGTGTAGAAAAATGTAATAAACATTTTATTATACTTTTTTCTTATTTATTTCCTTTCTTTTTATTTACTTTTCTTCTTCTGTATGTGAACATTTTTTCATAATTCAACAATTCTATTTATAAAATTCAAGTATGCAGACTATGTGTCCAATAAACAAAATATTCATACATAATTACACATTTAATTTTTCGAAAGTGTTTCGTCGTAAATGCACAACGAGCCATATTATTTAGCTCAAGACGTCGCTACAAATATGGATGTGAATAATTAGTCTGATGGAGGCACGTGTGTCGCGACACGAGTTGGCACCTCTCCCATAAATGCACCTGAACGTAATTGCATTTATTTCAGTGCATTAGCGACACAAATGCGTTGACGTTTGCATGTATGAAAGCACTATTTTCGCATCTCGAGTCTATTTCCATGGCAATTTATTACACATTCTTCTGCTTGATACAACATTGGTATGTTCAATTTTGTAGTTAAAGATTGGATAAGGGAATCTCGGCTGTGTAATCTTGGGACAAAACTCATTCTATGTAAATTGTATCCAATTCAATATTTATTTAGTTCATCTAATTTGTAAAAAAAAAATATTGTCGACTATGCGCTATATTATTAAAGGTAATATTGGCAACTAAAAAAATCAAACTACATGAATATCGTTTTAATTCATTAACCTACATTTAATTCAATATTTATACACGATACATTTTCAAATTTTAAAAACTAAGGAATTATATCATACTGTACACATACACAAATAACACCACTACTACAAATAAAAACATAAATCAACAACAACATTTCTTTAGTGAAACGTATTATATTATATGTCAATAACGAAGGTATCGAGTGCTCTTGTCCAGACGTATCTTCCAACCGACGTGATACAGGAGTACGCAGAGGCAGTGCCGTTAGTGGCTGTTGCATATAACTTAACAACCAGCTAACCACACTGCCAAGGCGGTCAACCCAAATGTCTTGTATTCTTAAAATCTTCAAAAGGTATGTAGCGGTTGAATTGCGGAACAACTCCATAAGCAGGCTTCGAGGCTGCTCCTGTAACAAACCTCCACAAAGAATATTTAATTAAGATGGTAATTCTAAAATGAGTATACTTCTTTTTTTGTTGCCTTACAATCACATCCGAATTTTTAACGTGAATCTAAAAACGTAAAGTAATACAAGCAGATGATATAATTTATTGCTTGTAATTTTATGTTCTTATATTTCCTAGTTAAGTTCTTGCATCTGCTTCACTAATTTTTTATTTGTATTAGTTTACAAGTTTACCTTATGTTTCAGTGTCTGTATTTTACAATTTTTGTGTAAATTTAAATTTACTCAGCAATAACTAATATTTTACTGGGATTTGTACTAGATGGCGTTATAGGATAAGCTGCTCGTCGAAGCTCCGACCGGGTTGACCGGGATAAAAATAAAATATAGCCCTTGAATACTTCAGGAATAATGTACTTACAGCTGGTGAAAGTATTTTTCAAACCGGTCAAGTAGTTTCGGAACCAATTCATTTCAAAGAAGCAAACACACAATCAGTTTTTTTTTTCTCATAATTTTTTTAACCAAACGTGGAGATGAAATAACTATCCTTAACTATCTCACATAACCAAGCATTTTACCCTACAGTATAGAATGTACATTTGCATGTTGTACATAGTATTGTTAATCTACAATAAAATTGATCGACTATATTATCAAGTCTACGTCCATCTGCGTCTTATTCAAAAATGTTGTATCAGAATTGTCAAAATTAAATATTTAATAGAAAAAATACCACACAAACAAATACAGTGTGTATTTATTTCAGGTCTTTTAACCTCGATTAAGGTTTGTATTATTAAGGTTATTAAACTAATGTAAGACAAAACTAATACTCCATTCAATTGTATTTATTGTCGATATGACACGATGTTTGCGAAGTAATTTTTCATTTTCTTATCTCGTCGAGGACCTTCAGACGTCTTCGTGATCTTGCGACATCCTGAAAATAATAATTAATATTTATCAACATTCACACCTTTATATCTTATTTAAAATTAAATAAAAAGAGACAAGATATGAAAAGGACCTAACCAAAACGGTTATTAGAGCCACTACTTGATAAAGGATTCTCATAATTCCTTATGGAAGCTCTTTCGGGGTTTCTATTTCTGTTTTATAAATTACAGAAAGGTGTTAACAGTACAGTTTTAATATTACATTAGAAGCGTCGTTTTATTCGTTACTAGAGATATTTAAAGAAGATCTGAAACAGATAGAAGTCGTGATTCAGGCTGAAATTATAATATCATCTATAGGTAATATCTAACTACGCCGTAGCAGAACAGTATATGTATATTGGAATTATAGTGTCCAATTCTGCTTTACTATTATAACTATACTTTCATAAGTATTTGATAAATAAAAAAACAGTTATTTTTATTACAATTGTAAGAGACTCATTCCTTATTAAATATAAAAAATTTCGACGCCAATAAGATCATCATTTACTTAACCATGTTTTTCTAATTAATGCCAGCAAGCCCTTTCACCTGTCGGACAAGTTCTCAATCTATATGTATGCGTTTCTACGTGTAATGATTAGTATTTACCAGTTCAGATAATATATTTTATGTGCAATTGGCGCCGCGGTGATATTTTATCATTAATTTACTTCAGTTTTGTCTTACGTTATAACTTCTATAGAGTATGGATACATTGACTCTAAAACTTTCGTGAATACTTATATTATTTACCTATTTTACATTTAAAAGCTATCAAAGAAAATCTAGTTTCATTTGTTGAAAACTAAACTTACCATGCGAGTCTGTTGTTATTTTAATATTTTGATAATGCCACTTATGGTAATATTTATTAATAATTGTAGTGGCATTATCATTTTAAATTATCAAATTGTAATGGATAGCAAGCTTAATACTACTCTTAATATTAATCTTGAATTCATCATAATATAAGGAGTTTATGATGATTGTAAAAAAATAAAAAAAAACAATTCAAATTAGGTAAAATAAAATAACGTAAACTTTTTTCAATCGAATACCTACTTTTAGTCTCAGTTTCTCATTTCATTGCAAACTTATATTAATTTAGGTAATTGTCTAAGTACTGTGAAATAGTTTATTCAAATAATGGGCGATTTCACACACGTTCTGTTAGGGTTATTTCAGGAAAAAATTTTGGACACTGCAATTACTGGCGAAACTAGCCCCTATTTTTTTAAGAATAATCAAAAAATAGTATGTTATAATCAATATAAGAAATGTATGTTCCGGTTAGACGGTACTAAACCTTCTTGGTGAACAAAAGCATACGACGACGACGACTTTAAGAATGTAATAATTCCAATATAATAAAAGTTCCAGAAAATACAAACTAGACTTTAGTACTTTATATATAGTCTTTAAAATATGATTCCATAAATTCCGCGACAAGTATTAACGATGATGAGGTGGTTTGCATTACTGGCGGAATAACACAAATGAATGACATCACTGCCATTGACGTGTAGTGCAATTTTTTCCAACAACTAATTACCTATTGCTATTGTGAGGACTAAGTATAAGATTATTTTGCTTTGCGAATTAAAGTGACTTCGTTTTTTGTTGACGTTCCACTCCTATCATTATACATTAAATTGTATGTGTAATATAGTAATATAACTGATTGGAATGGAATTTACAACAAAAATAATTTTAAAGCACTCGATCGTTTAAATAATTGATAATATAAAATTACTTTTAAAAAAGCCCCCGAACCCATTTTGCTTTGTAGGCCATAATGAATTTGAATTAGTATAGAGTATACTTACTAGTCAAGCCCTTACATTTAATACCCCTTTTGAGGGAGTTGTGAAAAAATATTTTATTTGACATATTGTGGTGCTATTTGACCAATTTTCATTAAACATAGCACAAAACTAATACTAAGAAATTGGCTCTCAAATGAAAAGAAAAAACATCATCGAAATCGGTTCATCTGAGAAGTACGGTGTCACAGACAGACATAGACGTTAAACTTATAGAACGGTTCGTTTTGCGTCAGGTGTTTAACACTTAAATTTTTTTCATGAAAACATGACGTGCATGTAGTCACAACTTAAGCTTTTGCATGGACCTTCGGTTCTATTGCCAATTCTAATACATATCAATTTAGTGAGCCATATTATGAAATATAACAATAGTTGCTTAACATTTTACTAGACATTAGAAATCTACGTGTAGTTTCAAAATGTTCTGAAATTTATTTCATTCGTAATTATATTTCGCGACCGAATTCGCTGCAGTCAGTAGCATTCGTTACGAACTTATCAATTGAGCATTACGCAAACTATTTGAAAGTGAATAAATGTTATATGCATCGAATAACTTCCCATTTCGTTTGTTGTAATATTAAGTTTCTTGAAGTTGCAATTGTGGCGTTTCCGATGCGATATTATCTATTATGTATGTAATAAAAATGTCCATTGCTTCTTTTGTTAGGTAAGTGTGTTAGGTCTAGGATGTATGGTTGAATAGGTTGGACCATTGTATTATGTACCAGCTATATCGTCGATATTTTATATTTATTACGGGCGAGATATTTATAATGCCGTTTGCGGCTAACTATCGTTTTCTATCGCAGTCACGCATATCGTATCCTTTGGAAATACCTACCTAATGCATTCTACTAATATTATAAATGCAAAAGTTTGTAAGGATGTGTGTGTGTTTGTTGCTCTTTCACGCAAAGAAATTACGCGGATTTTTTTTACGCGGATGAAACCGCGGGGCTCAGCTAATATGTTATAATAAAATGATGTAAAATTGATACAACATGTGAGGGGCGAAATCATTCGAAGAAGCTGCATAATCAGGTTTCAGGGTTGCTATTTCTTATATGAAATTTATTTTAGTAAGTATCAAATTGATGAGGCAATGATATCAATACAAATATGAATATAATGTAACCAAGTTATTTTATTTCTTACGATGTCACTACGTTAAGTCGCAGTTTTTTAATAATTACAGATTATTTTAAATCAGCCCAACCGTTTTTGTACAAACACACATACAAATTATTCCTTTTTTATAATATTAGAGTATCGAAGTACAGTTATAAGCTAGGTTCTTCAAATCTTATTAATGGATATAATTGCAATCTTATGAATGAAAATAATAGGCAATTAATTATTAAAGTTCTTCACTTTTTGTCACTAAGGTTTGAAATGTAGGTATTAATTAATATGTAATAAGAAACAGGTCCTTTTTCTGACACAGAATGAAATAAAATAAAAACAACAGCTATCCTAAACGAAATGTATGAAGATTTAATTAACAGCAGTGAACAACATCAAATGAATTGCAGCGATATTCGTATAAGTAATTAACGAACCATCTGGAAATATGGAATCTCTGGAAATATTGTGGGAGTCGAGCACGCTTCGGCACGAATTGGGCCAGCTCGCACCGGGGAAGTACCACACCCCCACAGAAAACCGGCGTGAAATAGTGGCATGCCACTGTGTTTCGTACGGTGAGTGGGGGAGCCGGAGGCCCGTTTCCTTTTCCTCACCCGTCCTAGTCCATTCCTTCTTTCCAGTCGTTAATCCTTTCCTTTTCCCTTACCCCATAAAAGCGGGCAGCGCATTCACAGAGGTACTACCTTTGCGAATGTTTATGGGCGGTGGTGATCGCTTACCATCAGGCGAACTACCAGCTCAGCTGCCCGCTATGACATAAAAAAAAAAAAAAAAAAAAATCTTCTTAATAAGCATTCAAACATGTATACTTGAGGTATACTTTCACGTATGCTACTTCAATCTTCTGGGCCAAATAAGTGAATCATTTTCATATAATTCACACTGCATCGTCAAAAATCAGAACGTGAAGTTTAGTTAGAAATGATTTGGTCTTTTGGATGTTTCATGTTACCCACCAACACTATAATCACACTAACAAACTAATAGTATTAATAAATGTAAAAGTTTGTTAGTTTGGATGTTTGTCCGTCAATCACATTGAAACTACTGAATGGATTTTGATGAAATTTGGAATACAGACAGTTTATGAGCTGACTTGGGTGATAGGATACTTTTTATCCCGATTCAATACGACCTTGGGTTAAATGAGGAACCTTGATATCCGGGCAGATCCGGTACGAGCGTCTTGTATCCAATAATGCTTAATAAACTTAAATATGTTTCCAGTGAATCCATGTCATGTCGTTTATAATAAAATTTTACTAATTTCAAGATGCGAGTAATAAGCAACAAATGGTATTCAGAACTGAATGCGAAAAGATTTGTAAATAAAACAACAATGAGTCAAATATTTTATTAGCGTAAAGAAAACAAAGCACAGATATAGCGAGCCTTAATTATATCTGCGGGATGAATAATACTTAATTGATGAAAGTTGAAGTTCAGTGTGTAAATCGACCCAATCGCTCTTTCCCCACCCCCGTATTTGCCAATTTTCCGACCATATAACTATACGTTTTATGAATACTACATGATTATGGAACTACGATTACTAGATAGAGGTTTTTTTTAATTATTATATCAGGGTAACTTTATAATGCTTTATTAAAAAAAAATATGACGAAGGTAATATAATGAGTGAAAGCGTTTCTTAATAATTTTCGCAAGTGTAAATAAATTAACTATTTTTTTATAGTTTAACTCAGGTGACCTCCAGGCTGCACAGAACTGCCATCTCGTCTGCTTTAGATCGACTAACCAAATATAGCGAATAATGAATATTGCATTAAAAGCATTCAATTAATTATTTAATAATCAACAAACTATTTTATATATATACTGCAGTTAAGTATGTAAAAATCGTTTTCTTCCGCCTTAAAAAATACTGCCGATCCTTAAAATATACTTTAATACTTAGTTATTATTAATAAATAATAAATTATTTATTTGAAAGTAACAAGGACCCCATATCAGTTTTTAAAACTATTATACAAAAAGAAATCACAAATAATCACAAAAATTAAGATTAAAATAAAAATTAACATTTCAATACATGTCCAATCCAAAGCATAATAATTTTTAAATTTAAAATAAGAAAAAAACAAAATATACCATTGTACACGAACACATTAATAAAATGTTTGAGTATTGGTGAGTGATTTGCGATAATGCGTTTGGGATTCCGTTGGGAGTCGCACATAGTCGCTGAAATAATGAAGCGGTTTTTTTTCGCAAAATGGCATAAAAATCATTCGTGTGAGCCTGCGCATAAATTTCAGACACTGAGCAATGCCGCGCCAAACCCAAAAGCATCCTAAATCCATTATTATACTGCACCCCTAATGTAGTCATGCTAATTTTTCAGTATTTCAACCACAGGCTTCCCGTGTAGAAGTTTGGGCAATAAGCTTTAAATAATGTTATTTTTACCTCTGCAACATCGGGTGAACCTGTGGACGAGCATATTGCATTTAGCCGCCAGGGACCTGCTCTCCCGCTCAATGCCTGATTGTCCTTTGAGGTCCTCCGCAACACAATGTCCGAGGTATTTAAACAGTTTCACTCTCTTTAACGATGTCTGGGTTAAGAATAATATCGGCTCGTAATCAATGTGCTTTCGGGGGACCCCAAAGATCATATGAACGCTTGTGGCGACATTGTATATTAGACCGTGCCTGGCGGGACAGTCCTGGCAGGAATTTAGCAGTTCTCTAATGGCACTTGCAGTGTAAGCCGAATTGAGGATCATCCAGGTCCAGTGCTTTGCTAAGACATTTGTCAAACAAAACTGTCCAATACCTTAGCTGCTATGGGGGCCAGTGATATTGGTATGTAATTTAACCTATCCGAAATATTGCCTGTTTTGTTTTTGACAATAGGGACCACAATAGTTCTCATCATCTCAGCGGGAATATAAGAATGACTTGCAGAGAGAGTATAAAACTTAGCAAGTGCAAGGCACACCCGCATATCTCAGATGCTCCACACTAAGCTATCAAAAGCCAACCTCTCGTCATCTTATTAATGGTACCCGCCACCTGTTTAGCTGAAAAACTAATTAGATCATTGTTGTGATCTTCCTCAAGACTAAACGTATGTTTGGAGACCCTAAGAGTGATGATACCCTAAAGTGGTCCTTAAACATATTAGCAATTTCTTTCGGAGTATTGCAGCCCGCGACACTAACTGGTAAGCTGGGTCGAATATTCAGATTATTGGTTGATTTCCAGAAAGTGGAACAGTTATTTGTAGATCTGTGAGAAGCAATGTTCTCTATTTTAATTTGATCTTGATGATTCTGGCACCATCGTTGTCGACTTTTTAATATTTTACGGCTCACACACATATCCTCCCAGATCTTTCCAGTTTTTGGTTTATTGTGTGACAACCATACGTGGTATTTCGACCAAGCCTCACAGTGAGCCTCGCGTACATGTTTATTCCATCCAATCACATGACCTTTTTTCTCGACATTTGCTGAATGTGTCAATGAAGCAGCTTGGGTCAGAATTCCCACAATCTCACTGTATATTTTATCAACACAAAGTTTACGATTAGAATCTTTGCATATCTTTCCACTACAACAACGAAAACACTCCGTATAACAAATGTTTTCGAGTTTACTATTACATATGTCATGATATCTCCTAATCTGCTCCACATTCCTGTGACCCCATCTTATTTTATCAATGTCATACCCCGAGTTAGAAATTTTTTTCACAATAATATTGAGGTCACAGGTTATAGATAGCAAATGCAAATTCGATATATAAATACTCAATTCAAATTATAGAATATGTATGACGTTATTTAATTCTTTTAATGGATTGTTTTCAACATAATTACAATAATTATATACACATGTTAATCATTCAATGCTGTATTAATCACGGACCATCTTTTTAAAACTAAAATAGCGCCCAAAGAAGATATTAGCAATAAACTTATCTTATATAATTTCAGAAAAGACTTGTATTGACCTGGCTATTCTGCTGTCTATATACATATATTGTTCCTTTATACAAGAAGGCTCTATGATATCATGTACGAGGTGAGAGAAACCGCGGGGCATATCTATTAAATTATAATTGTTAGAGAAGTGTATTTGTGTGGTTTTATATGACCATAGTCACTTGTAGTAAAATGAGATTACTGCATAGGGCTTCGCCAGCAACGAGCGTGTATACTTGACCCACTGTCCTGTTATATCCAATAATAAAATATGTAAAATGTACTTTACATTTTCCACTCCTCGTGTTTGTTGTTATTTCATAAATATTCATAGGGTTTCCAAAAAATTGTTTACCAACACATTAAAGACTTGCATTTTTAGTGTTTTAATATGTTTTTCAATAGAAGTTGTTTACAAATATTACTATTAAATGTAGTATTCATTGTAGATGATGGCATAGAGAATAAATAACTTAAAACAATTTTTGTAAACAAATATCGATTATTTTCGCTTCCCATATCAGCGACCCCTCATAACGAATGTTATCAAAACGAGTCTATAAATTATTATAAAACGCATTTCGATAAGGTAATAGTGAAATAATTATATTTTGATCGTTCTATTAATCAACAGCTGCATCGCTAAGATATCTTAGTGTTGTGATAAAATTATCGATAGTTCTATATATAAAACAAGCTCTGGCTGTGGTTACTTGGATACAATGTATGCATCCAATTATTCGGTGTCAGTGAAGATTATGTATGTTCAAGTAGTTATCTGGAACACGTCTGCCAATGCGGTCTGCAATAATATTTATTCAACGTTACTTTTGTTGTCAGCTGTAAATATGTATTAATATCGTAGGTATACATTTTAATGTAGATTAGTAATCATTACAAATATATAGCTCTTACGGAGTAGTTTTTAGTTAAAAAAAATGCATTATGTTATTTATTCAATATGGTATAATTTGATTCCATAAGTGCAAAAAAAAATGGTTTAAGAAATAAAACAAACGAAAATATAGGAAGGCGCTATAATCATTAAGTACAAAGAAATAAACACAGTAGATATACCAGACATATCAAATAAAAATAAAACATACAAAAGCTTACATCAATAGGTACACAAATAAAGTATTAACAAAAAATCTAATGTTCAAAAATATAATATGAAAAAAGCATAACACATTCATAAATAAATTAAATACGATTATACAAACTATTTATAGAACTAAGGTTATATAACAGAAATAAATAAAAAAAAAATAAAATCGAAAAGCACTTAAAGTTCGTATCAGTTCCAGAGAACTGTAGCCGCTGTTCCGAATAGTTGGTCTGATGCGTCGCATCACGCGCCTGGGTGTCGTACCAGATAGTGCATTTACAGTGTCAACTTTGCCGTAACGCAAACTTGTCGCGTGCGTTGCAAACGCACTCCTGGCACGAACCCAGGCGCGTATTGTTAACGTCGAAATCGATAGTTCACTAGTCGCGGCACTAAACTGTCTATGCATCACGAATCGTCTTGGCCGTTATCACTTACTGTCCTCTATATTAATGGGTCACTATTATTTTATAAGCTAAAGCGTAATTAGTGTTAACTGTTAGTGCATTGATAAGTTAGATAGATGTTAGGAGTGATCGTCACGAAACAGAAGATCCCTATTTAATTGTACATGCGCTGATTTCATCGCATTAATATTTTAGTAGCGCAACGATTGTCAGATTATTTAATTGATTACTTGTTATTAAGTATTCACAGTGAATAGAATTGTTAACACATTACAATGGCAGTGTAATGTCGTAACGTATTATGACTGTGAAAATAATGTTAATCACGTATCCAAATTCCATTTCAAGCACGCAATGTATTAATTAATCAATTATATTAATTATTTGATGTACAACTGATTCGAAAGTAACTTAAAATATATAAAGAAAGTGTAGAGAAAACGTGACGCAAAAAAAATTTAAATGTCATGATTACATATATACCTATCAAAATATTTCGCGCATGACTTTATTACGCAGAATTAATTAGCAATATAATTTTATTTATATTTAACGATTTCATTTCCACGACGCATTGAAAGTAACTGAACAGTTTTTTTTTTTTACTTTAATTGAATTACCTCAATTAAACATACACTGCACAGTAACTGTGAGTGAAGTGTAAATCAAATAGAAAAAAACCATTAATGTAATTATGTCACTGCAAAGCCACCAATATAATATTGTAATGATATAAGGATATAAAACACTGAACCCCTATTCGACGACCAAATGATCTTTATCTTAAATGAATTTCTCCTAACATTCAACAGTTAAAAGGCCCTCGCTACAAGCCACAATTAAACATAATTCTCTTGTGACGTACAACCGCAATGGAAATCATGCTTAAATTACACGTGTAGTATTTATTTATCAATACATATCGAAGTATAGAGCAAATATGATAAGTATAGTTAAACAGTTAACAGTGGCGATAGCACGATGCATTTCTGCATTGAATATACGGCTGTTCGTCGATATTCATATTCTATTCATTTGATAAACGAAAAATAGTGCATATGCGCTTAAACAATGTACATTTAACAATAAATTCTAAAATAACTAAAATGTACTCTACATATTAAATTATTCCAAATTTAAATTTGTCTAACTCAACTGATATTTAAAACAAAAGCGTTTCATTTATATTTATATTGATTCATATGGATATATCGTTAGATTATAAATTCCATTCGATCGAAGAGCATCAATTGCCTATAATTACTATGCAATGTTAAGTCGAGTTTCGCGTAGCTCGGGTTAAAAACAAAGGTGAACTAAGTAGGTCAAACTCGCGCTCGCGGCCTTGCGCCAGCCGAGCTCCGACTGACATAGCCCTGCATCTAATGGATAAAATAATAGATTTTATTACTTTCAAATAGATATTTGAACTGCAAATGGTTTTACTGTATTAATATTTTATATTACAGGCAGTTTTTAATCCAACAAAACAAACATTTTCCTTAAATTCTCAAATGTACATATTTCTTTTGAAACAAAGTACAGGAGATAGATATCCTTATACAATCTCTGCGGTAAAGCGAGTCACTTGAATATTTACCATATTTTTTTTATTATGCATAAGTCCCAACCAAAGCATCAAATCAATTAAATGAAATTGGTTTCAACAAACCGCGATGAAACTTTTAACACCTATTTATAATTCCTTACAATGCTTGTGAAACTCCATCGAGTCAGAAGCATTATTGCACATGGCAATACAGTGCATTAATGTAGACGGACTCTGTGTCATTATCTCAATGGATAAAGGACTAATGCTGCAGTAATAGGCACTAGGTAGATCTAGCGTGACCCGCCTACGCCTATGTAGCGATGCATACTAAAGAATGACGCAATGATGCATACGTCCTGTTGCGCATTCGTTACGAGTAATTATTATTATTTATATCATGTGCAGAACTTCAGCTTTGACATTAATGTAATGGAGAATCCTAGCAATGTTGCGCAATTTAATTTAACTACAGGTGTCGCAGTCTCTTTCATTCAATTAGTATAAAATAGTAAGCGCATTTAAATAAAATAGGGAGTTCACAATTAGGCCTCTATTCAAATTGCTCAAATATATTCGTTCGAGCCCAATAAGAAAGTGGGGCAAATAATTGTTAGCTCTCTCGGCTAGATAAGCTGCATTGTGCAACGAGCATAGAACACGACGCACATGATAAATTATGTCGCTTGATTGCCATTGTACACACTATTAAAACGTCCTTGAATACATGGATCTCAGGCTTAGTGTGAGTTTAGAACGCGTGGGACCTCTCGACAATGTTTCGAGATTATAGTGATTTTACATGACGCCTGTAAACCGATCGACTGACAGCTACACTTTTAGACGTTTATTTTTATAGCAACCTACCGTGTACAATACGATAGTAGAACGGTCGGAATAAATTAGTGATTACAGTCAAATAATATTATCGAAAGTCGGATGTGTGTATCGATTGCGCACGAGTTACGACTTAGCGAGTGGCTCGAGGAAACCACCACGCTCTGAAGCACACTTTCCCTCTTGTTTCAACAACACATCCTTAATAAAAACTGAATAATTAACTCGTTGTGGATCGTAATTATAGACGTTCGTTAGGAAACTCTTGAAATATTAATGAGGCCGATAGTAGAAACGTTTAGTTCAATTTTTAATTTAGTTGTGACATGTAAATGAATGTATTTGTTACTTATAGTCATAAAAAAGGGATGATTTATAATAGATGGCAAACTTAGCATTTGTTAAGATACGTGAATAGTGAAAGACAGTACACGTGACGGATAGTGATTTTTGCACGTGTCGGTAAGCAGCGATAGGGGTTGCGACTAAGTCGCGGCACGGTCTCGCGTCGAGGTCGTCTAATTATCTAGTTTAAAATAATCCCACTGTAGGCGTAGGACTTGCGCAACACAGTTCCAACGTTCTAGAAGCGACACTAACACGACACTGGGGCACTTCACTGGAGTCCGCGCGTGCAGAGGCGGCGCGCGCGGCTGCCTCACTGCGACTCGTTCCACTTTTCCTTCCGGCGTGCGAGCCGCGAGTTGGCACCGGCACGCCTTGCATAACCGCGGTTTCGCAAAGCGGTCGGTGCAGCGAGCGAGCCGGCTTGAAATACGCTACTCCGACGGGCCGTTGTCGCAACCCCGCCGGCGGCCGATCGGTCCATTCGACGATCTCGCCGAGAGCCCACCTGTCGCCGCGCAGTTTCTCTGCCTCATTTCACGCATCTCACTTTCCCCGTATCTCGCTTTCATCCTTAACACATTCACGTAATCTAATTGGTAGTCAACGGTTACGCTTTGCTGTCTTTAGCTCGATTTAGAATTCGTGAGAGGCAAAGAGAATTAATAGATAACATTCAACACACGTTAGATGCATTTGTAACAGGGTCACCGTACACTCTGCTATATTCTTACGTCGGTATTTAGTCATACAAATTGCAGCATAAAATAAAAAGTATTGGCTATAATTTATTGTAGGTAAAACACTGTGCGTAAGGTATATACGTTTGTTACAATAATGTCGCCCGCGGGCCTCAAGCGCCACAAATAGATGCTCCATTTCGACGGCCAACCCACGACGGTACGCGAAAACATTGCAAAAACAATTCCATTCTACATCCAGATAATAACCCCAAAAGACAAGAGTAAACAAAACAGTTTAAAATGTGAAATGCATCAATTCACAGCTGCCAAATAAAACTGTTTACATTGTATGCAAAGTTGCATCGAGCTTGATAAAGATCTTGTTTTTATTTATAATTTTTTTTTCAGTTTGGAACTAGATGTTAGAGCCCGATGACCTCGGTGCTGTCACCGCTCGTTGGCCGGTGAACCAATAAAATATTACAGTGTTAGGCGGGTTTACACGGCGGTGTGAGCCCAAGGTCGCCTGACTCACGCGCCTCCCAGCTTCGAAGCAGATCACTTGGTTTGCGCGTGTGCACTGCACTTTACCTCTACAGACTTTATAATATGCATTGCTTTAACAAAACATACCGGACGTTATTGCATTTACTTCTAATATTAGACTGAATAACACAGTTCTTATGAATTTTAACATCGTATTCACGATTGAAGTCGTTACTCTACCGATTTAAGTTTGAGATAATCTCTAGAACAAATGTATATATTTTTGCAATGTAGAACACATGGCCTATTATTCTGTTGGACAAACAGCACGTGTACCATTACTAATTATTAATTAACTATCAACCTTAACCAAATTATGTCTTTGGGTACGCTATTTCAAAATAATCAAAAGTATACCCATTGTTTTGTTCAATACTCTTCTGTTGTACAGAATACATTAAATATTGTATAGTTACCGCCGCAATCAATTACAATGATATCAAATAACTTGGGTTAGAAACGAAAATGAGTCTGCTCGACATGTGATAATAATAAATGGAAATAATTATATACTCGTACTGTGCCGTAGATCATTATTAAATAAATTTTTCAATGCATATGGAGTTCGTCATATCAAGTATTTTTACATCCGATACATTATATTTAGTTTTATATTGCTAACAAATTAAAAATAAATAAGAAGCTATTTTAATAATTGAATATAATTCGAACTAAATATTATTGAACTCCAAAAAAAGTTTAAAACAATAACTAAACGCTTAATATTAAGAAGTCTAAGTTATAATTAGTTCAGTAAATGTAAACTGTAACAAAGAGCCATAAATCGATCATAATATTGTATAGAACGGATATTCAATACTCATCGATGAATAGAGTAAAATATAAAACGAGATAGATAGCTTAGCAGCAACCAATAGTCAGGAATGTTCGTTATTGAATGCCTATTGATGATGTCGATTGGTAATATGGGTGATTTCCTGCGCCGGCGTTCCAGATGAGGGGCGGGGGAGCTGGCAGAGCGCCCAAGGACGCAGCTAGGTAACCTAGGACATGCGGTCAGGGTCAGGTCGGAGCCTGGTAACAAAATCTAGGGGAATAAACGTTTTTATTATACACTGCGGTATGTATTATTTTATTGCGGTAATGGCCTTTTGTGTTCCATTGATCTGGACTATAAACCAATCTATATAATTAAACTTCTATTTCTATATTTGGCCAATTTAGTATCGTAATTGGCATAAGTGAATATTCCAATTGGACTATTGCGTATAAATCAACGGAAATATGATAATACATCAGTCAGAGTAAAGACGCAAAGAAAAGGAATTGCATTCTGACAATTTTACCAGTGGTAACATAAACCCTTTAATAATATTCTCTCGATGATGTGATTTAGGTTACTCAAGAAACCTTATACAAAATAACAACATGAAATCGTGTTTGGCTTCTATGGGAAAAGAAAGGAACGGCCTCAATGCCGCGCAAAGGTACTTGTGAAGGCTTGTCACCATTCATTGCATTCCACAGGTGGGTTGCCAAAGACGTTAGTCGCTCGAGTCGCGACGGTGTACACATCCACAAACCAATTACAGAGGGAAGTTTCGACGAATTAATTGCATCGCAAACTTTCCACGGATTTGTGGTATTACAAAAAATGGTAGCGTCGCGTGTACTGTCGAGGCGTAGTATCACGAATTACAATTGTCGGGGCGATCACCGCAGTTACGACATTTAGAAAGTCGAACCACGGTCAATGGTCCCGCAGCGAAAGTTTTGTACGTGTGTGCTTTATATGCGTTTCGCAATCGAGATGTACACGTACGCCCGAATACGAGTTCTGGCTGAGATGAAAGTGATAATGTCGATCGTCCATCAGTGACGTCAGCATACAAGTAAATGTCACTTTATGCAGCCAAATATAACGTGAAATGTCCAAGATTGAAGTGAATTCAAAGCAAATTTGGAATGACGCACCACGTCTATTGAAGAAATGCAATATTGGAGATTGTGAATCTTATCAGTGCTGAAGTTAGATGAGGAAACGTAATTATATTTCATACAATTAATACAAATTAATAGAAATAGTAATAATCGGAGGATGAATCACGGTATCATAGAGGAGTTATGGATTTACAAGCACGAAAGTTAGTCACAACATGTAATATAATGGGGAAGTACCTCTTAAATCAAAATACGTGCAAGATTACAAAGAACTGGGAAAACCTAAGGGCTTCTTATCCAAGGTCATCTTGAAAATGCAAGGAAATAACTTGATTTCAATTTTATCGAAACTTATCGGGACTGTCATCATTAGCAGCAAAATTTTGGTCCAACTTCCATCTTCATGAAATGGCAGACAATAACTAAGATGGGTATTTTACCGAGGTTTTTCCTCATTATTTAAATACAACGCGTCTATTTAAGAAGACCGTATTGTACGGGGACTTAACTTTATGTCGAAGTTATATAATGTAGAAGGTACTTGGAGTCATCATAATTCATAATGAAACCGTGCGCTGATCAAAATGGCGACTTCAACAATTGCCTAGGGACCAGCATTTGCAACCTAGATGTAACAAATCGATTAACAATTACAAGGCTACATATCGAGAGATGGAGGTCCTCTGTACCTGCGCATAACAGTCATACATAATCTCCCCCTCCCCCCTCTTCACCCCGACGCCCGTCCACGCCCCGCGACCTTCAGAGCTGCATCCCTGGCCAATTGCCAGCTGCAACTCATCTCTTCACAACATCCTAAATTATATCAGCAAACTATTTCAACGCATCCCCCCTTGCGTAACGCGACAATTGCACATTACAGCGCACTCAATGTACAAAGATTAGAACATAAAACAAATGTATAACCGACGCTCATTAGATAATTTTATCAAATGACGTATGGCTCGGGGTAGATGGGCCGATTACATTATACATTCAGATTTCACAGACCTAAAATCTCAAACAGCTGATTATTCTTACAAGCCTCCTTTGACATCATCATAATACAATACCTTACGCACAGTAAAATATCAAAATTTGACACATCAAGTTTAGCAGTAACTTAGAATAACATGGACTGGTTCATTGCAACGTCGTAGGCGCGGAATGTGAACAGTGAAAGTAGTCGCGTCCGCTACTGAGAAAAAGAGTTTTCCACGCGGTTTCACCTCGCGCAACAGGTGCGCGTAAATCTTAGAAGCACTATTGATAAAATTTATACTTGTGAAAAAATAAATATTATAATTTTGGGATTAAAAACACGATATAAAAAGCAGAGTGAACGGGGGCGTCAACTTGCATCGAGTGTGAAAAGCGCGCGCACTATACGAGGCGCGGCGAACGACTGCGACGTTGGAGGTGCACCGAAATAACTGCTCGATGCAGCCCGGCCGCTCGATGCAACCCCTCCCCCCTTCCAGGTCACGGCTGCAGGTCGCTATAGCGATGTGGAGAGTTCCGATTGAAGCCTCTATCGATCCAGCTGTTGCTTCGATGTTCCTGATGCCCTTGAACTTATCCCCTTGCTGAAGTCCGCAGGCGCAGTTTATACAAAGGATGGATTGCTTTCATGTGCACTAACGGATTGTTTCAATGATTTGTGAATTTTTAAATTTTGATTTATCAAATGAAAAAATCGTTAGGTTACGTTAACTAACAATTATTCAGTCTTTTGATATTACATTGTATTTTCACAATATTTTTTTCTATAGGTCTGGGTGAACTTGAATATAAACAATAGCAGACTAAACCATTGCATGTAGTCATTTGCATTAATAGAAAAACCCTGGGTTTTTACTTTTTTATATCTATAGGTTAAGGTAACAACAAAAGCATCAAAAAACAAGCATTTAAAACGAAATTCAACTTCAAAGTATTAGTGACCTTACTTTAATAAAAAAACGTTGCAATTTTGTACAAAATAACCGAGAGAAAATATCGCACATGCACAAAGTCCAATAAAATCAATGGTGCTTTTAAAATCGGATAATTGAATATTGTGTAACTGGCTTTGTCGCAGTGCTCGCTAGTCGATGTAGGCTGAAAGCTTCCCCGGTTACATAAATAGCATTAATTTTCAGTGGCCTTTTATAAGCTGACGTCTAAAAGCATTAAGAATCGCATTGGCGTATTTGTGACATTTTAAGTGATATATATATAGAAAATAAGTTAAAGTGCAGTGGAATTTAAAGTGAAAAGAATTAATTAATTTTGGTAACTAACGGTAGTTTGCACCCAGTTCTCTTAAACTTAGCTTATGTGTTAAAAAACCTATTAAATATAACTTTAAACTGTTAATAGCTAAATTAAATTCTTAGGGGATGTTGTTTTGGATGGTATATTATATTTATTGGCTCTAAAATGTATTATTAAACTCTAAACTTGTATAAAATGTTTATAATTTTTCCATAAAAAAATATTATATCATATAACTCTTGGAACTCAGAAGTCAGTATTTTTTATGATATACCTAATTAATAAATACATATTAACATGACCATTATGATTTTTTGATTTGAACGGATATCACGATATCGTTTCGTCACCTCGACCTGACCTTGCTGCAATTTATGCAACCAAGGGCTGTGCCAGCGACAGTTGGCATACAAGTATTGGCTTTGCTCTGTGAGCCCCCAGCCAAAGTTATTTAGACTCGAAGGCGCCAAGACACAATACATGGTATATGAATTGTTATTTTTTTAATTATTGGCATATATATTTTTTTTGTATAAAAACTGCATGGCGCCCTAGTCTTATAATTTTTTTTTTACTTTTTCTTTTCATTGTTTCCGCTGATTCGCAAAAATCTTTTATCAATTGATAAGGAATAGATGAGGAAACATGATAAAAATATTTTCCATGGCAGAAGTTTTTTTTTTTAATTAAAAAGCTTAAGGTTGCAATGTCACATGAATACATGGAAACACATGGAAATCAATTTATTTTTCATGCAAAATAGACCATAATATCGATACTGGAATGCGTTTTGTGCTAATTTATACATTAGCCTGGTAATATATGCCTTGTAAAATCCATTATTTCTTACGTTAAAGTTCCTTATTACGCTGATGCCAAAATCACAAACCATATACCATATACCCTATATCATAGAATATACATTATATGTAAACCTAACTAGGTAGTGCTTTTGGCGAGAAGAATTCATGGATGTTCGCTTATGATGGCGAGTTCGTAGTGCAATGTCCAATGACGCAAGCTCAGTAGAATTTAGAAATCAGCATGAACAGATAAACATACATAAAAACTCATATCATCATATAAATTTTTTTTATTTCTTCCTGAAATAAATTTTGAATGAATTGAAACAAATGACGTCAACTTTTTTTGATGGTAGAATTTGTAAATAATGTTTTTTTTTTTTTATTTTTTTTTATAATTGAAAACAGGTTTTCTTTGATAAAAAACAAATAAATAAATGCGTTAAAAACAAATAATTAATTATACTACTACAAAAACATACCAAACTAAGTTTTCCACCACACTGTGGTTTTATTTAAAACTAGCGGTTTATCCCGGCTCGACCCTTGGTACGTTCGTTTCTCTCCATAAGAACCTTCCTTCTTAACAAGAACGTTTAAAAATATCAGCATAACTGCGTAAAACTCAAGCCGTTTAGTACATTTGGCGATTCATTTTATTAATAGAAATATGTAAAAATTAATAAAGTGTCGTTCAGTGTCGTAATTATACACGTGCTTTAAAGCCGTATTACATCAAATATGTTAATTAGTTACCAGAACCACCAAGGCTTACTAATGCCATGTCTACGTGATTGTACATTGTTCTAAGCTTTAGCACTGACTGCAATGCTAGAATAATGAGTTACAATTTATAACATAAGAAACATAACCTACGTAGGTTAGTTAAACTTCGTATGAGAGTGAGTTGAATATTTGTGTATATTTTTGCTTACAGAATATGGTTTTAAATATAACTATCATGATTAATATTATTATTGTTAATATTTGCACAGGCTTTTTGGTAACAAATGATAAAACTATATATAAAATAGCATTGCGATTCGTAATACAAAGCGATTTGGTATTTAAACTTATCTAATAAAAAGCTAAGCAATTTTATTTATTTTTATATTAATGAATTATGTATTATAATCCGGTAAAATGTATTTTTCTTTCTTTGACAGTCTAGATTGTATTTTTAAACTTATAAAGTCAATTTTAAACTGATTGAATTACGTACACTTTAATACAACTTGTAGACAGGCGAGAAATTTGAGACATTACAATATGTAAATAAAATCTTTATTATTATAACAACCTAAAGTTGTGTTATCCAATAAGCCAATTTATCAACGTAAAATAAATAAACGAATAAATAAGGAATATTTATTGGTTTATTTAATCAAATGAAATTCGAGCCGTCTTCCATTTATTCATAGGAGTATAAAAATCAACTGTCTAACAATATGAATTTATATCATAGGTAGTTAGTCAGGCTTCATTTGCTTTGTTATTAGCCTCGTAATTTATTTGTTATGCAAAAAGCTTAATTTTCAATTACTTACTGTTTAATGATTCAAATTTAGAAAGTATTTTTAATGCCTTTATTAAAGTTCATGGTTAAATGTCGCAGTTTTATATCCAAATGGAAGAAAAGTATTTATTTTGCTTATGTATGTATACATTTATCGTATTTTTAGATCACGTGAAAGTGTTCTTGTTAGTTTATCTATCATCACATCGCAACGGAACAAGCATTTAACGTTAGCAATAAGCTGTTTTCAACCGACGTTCCCAAAACCGAAAGAGGCTTTCAATTCGCCTGCATTTTTTTTTAGGTTTTGTAACTCGATAACTCCAGGGGTTTCTTACCGATTAACGTGATTATTTTGTGTAAGATATATTTAAATCTGAAGTGGTACCTTCTTTCCCAACAATCGTTTATATATAGCGTATATATAGCATATATTTTTATCGTGTAACCAAACGGAAAGAAATTTGATTACACTTCATATAAACAGAAGAACATTATTGATAATTTATATTTTAGGCAGTTTACATATAGGTATCAAAGTATAATCGCTAGTACTCCCCGTTTGTCCGCAGCCTAAGGATGTTGAACGGATATACCTGCGGATACGTAGACTTCCTTGCGATTTCATCATCTCTAGAGGCGTCTCTTACATCTCGATTTTATTATTATTTTCTTAGTGGTGTTCGAAAGTCGAACGTGATTAAGTTTTAAGGTCAACGTTATAAGGTTTTAAAAGTGAAATTTATATGTATACCTCTCTGTAATTTTATACAAAATTGTTTCATAATTTAGATACATTTTCTGGTACATATTTAACTATCAATATAATATAAAATATATCAAAATAAATTGCTATATAGGTATATTACTAAAATGATTTCAATCACTATTTCATTATAATTCCTTTCACTTAATTATGTACATTTTTATGTCTTAATTATACAAACTAGTTATGTTGTTAGGCCTACCACCCACACACATAGTTGTGTTTTTACTAGTGTCCCTAGTGACATACATAGGAGCGCATTAATATCTTCTTTGGTAATCATCAGCCCATATGGCGTCTTATCACGGTTTAGGATTTAGGTAATCCACTATCACATATTCTATGGTCTTTCTAACTTTCAATAACGAGCATTGTAAGTATCATTTACACAATTAATAGATATTTATCATGTGTTTGATTCATATCTCAGCTGTGAGCGTTCAGACCGCGCCGCGCATTACGTAAACCTGTTTGAGGATATAAATGATGTATAATTTGCACTGAGAGGCGATTTGCCTTGTACCTAACATAACAAAATACAAAGTAGTAGTCAATTTTATAACACACACATTCATATGAAAACTGGACAATGGACATCTCAGATTCTAAATAACTTTCGGTTTAGCATAAATTTGTTTAATATTAAAGATCATACACTACAAATGATTCTGCCATACTTTCAATGTTTATTAGGACAAAATTACGATCTAGCGTGCCGTAAACACTATATTACAGTCAGGTAGTGCATCAAAGTAATGCGAGTAGCAAACACACAGTCGGCAACAATAAAACACTTCACACGCGCTAACTTGGAGCGTGTAACAACGTAATATTTCTCATAACCACTTTCACTGGGAGCCAGTACCGTAAAAGTAAGGCCTTTGACTAACGGAGCAACTCAGCAATACTAATACATTCATAATTTTATCACTATTTATTTGCCTGTGACGTAGTTTGCCTTTGAATTGGTAATCGAACTCATGAAAATTATAATTAAAATGCGATCAAAATAATAAGGCGAACTTTCAACTTTTGTGTTAGTTACATATTAAATGGCGTTTGAAAAATACGATTTACTTGAAAATAATTTTTGTATATTCTTATTTTGTCTAACTATTATATTCAATTTGAATGCAAACGGTATTGCTTAACCTAAATTATTGATTAATTATTAACACATATGGACGTCACGAAATGGCGTCGATTTAACGCTATATACCATTCATAGTTGGATCGAATAGTAGGTACCACAAATACCCACAGAAAACAAAGAAATTTTTAGAGCTATCAAATGAATGGAATAAGGACAAAACTACAACAAACTATGAAACATGCGTTTGACGTGAATTGCATAACATTTAATTACTAGGTTTTGCCTAGTCTCTGCAAAGTTTTCATGCGAGCTGTATAGCTGTTTGAATAAGAAAACTATTTTTTTTTCATTCCTAAACATCCTTAGAGACTTTCATATTAAGACGCGTTATGAATTTCTAAACGGCTACCTCTGTTTGAAATGAGACGGGCGAAGCAATTGAACTTAGAACCTACTCTACTCTATTATCCATAGACATCTGAAGTATGCTCCTATAGATTTTTCGCTAAAAATAATGATTATAAGAGATTTTCGGTTAATCACTTCGTTACGCCTACTTTCATTTGATATTTTGTTTGTCTTTATGTATCTAAACAAAATAGATAATTATTGAAGATATTAAAGACAATATTAATGAAACAAGTAAATAATGATACATAATAATTAATTGAGGATAGCATATATAGAAAATACTTTACACATTCTCTTTAGAGAATAAAAAAAACGCGATCAAAACCAATATGATACAGAATAATAAATCTCTAATATTATATCTTACTCTAGTACTACTCGTGTAAGCCGCGGCGTCACTCGCATGGTACCCTATGGACTAAAATCTATCTATGTGCCAAATTTCCTACAGATACGATAAACTGTTTTCGCGTGAATGAGTTATAAATATCCATACATCCATCCATTCATACTTACAAACTTTCGAGTTTATAATATTTGTAGGATCTACAGTACAAATGGTATAACTATAGTTTTAAAATATCACGATTTTCCGGTTGTGAATTGAAAATTTATAATCATGATGGAATAATAAAGTTATTTTCATTTAAAACTTTACTTAACGTAATATCATTTATGTATGTGTAAGTTTTTATGAGTTCGATAATGATTTAAAATACAAATTAATATAATATGTATTCCTATGTATTCCAAACGCTTTCTTTCAAATTGAAAATCTGTAGAAACAATACTCAAGCTGTATAAATATAAATAACATTTTCGTTGAAACGTGTAGGCCTAACTTTTTGACACTACAATGAATTTACTATTTTTAGTGATTAAGATACAATTCTTTTAACTGTTCAAATATAAATCAAGTGCGTAGTATTTAGATAGAATACAGAGGAGTTTGTTTTGATAACGTACAGTGGAAATAAACTGAATATACTTGATTATTCAGTAGCACTAGATAACTCAAGCCAAGTAAGTATGTCGATTGCTTCTCACTATTTCATTAGCTTGAGTTTTTGTCATTCTTCCTGACGTGGAATGTACAATACATAAGTTAATATATATATATTGTTCAGTAGTCGCTATCCGCCCACGTGTTTGCTCGCGCTAAAAGAAGAGATAATAGGTATCGGGGGTATTCCTCGGATAATCTCCGAATAGTTATTTAGGTTGTAGGATAAATAGCATTTATCCCTTGTCCTTTCTCGGATATTACACGATATCTGTGCCAATATCATTCAAATCTGTTAAGTGCTTTAGGCGGGAAGATACAGACAGACAAAGTTACTTTCATAACCATAACCATTTTGCCATAACCTTATCTCCCATTTAATAATGCCCTAAAGATTTTTAATACTTTGCGTAAAGGAGGAAATCAGAGCAGTAAGTACAAATTTATACAAACATATTAGATGGCGTTTAAATGTTGTTTCAGCCAATTTGTGCCACCTATGGTCCAGTTTTCAATTTCCATTTTAAAAATCTGTTTAACAACGACCTAACACCATTCCATTAAATTCTGTATTAACACTTTTTTGATATAACGTGGTCTTTTCACCAACTCAACTAACACTCAGCAATATAAAAGAATATCCAGTAAACGGTAAATAATACTTTCTCCGAGGAACTTACGACAATTTCACGTGACTTCTTCGTGAGAACGTGTTATGTTTTTGTATTCTTTGTCGAGATGGTTAAAATAATGCAATCGTTTGTGATTATTTTCATAAAGGAAAGTTGTGGTGTAATTTCAGTATAAATTACGCTTGTAGATTGACCATTTTTGTGCAATACTTATTTAATTAAACTACTTAATGTATGTATAAAGAATAATTCTATTTCTAAGAGAAATCTTCCGTTTTTTCGGTGATTGTAGATGTGTTGAACGCATAACAAATATCAGATTTAATTGTTAAACTAGAATATAATAGATATTGTGTACATAATACCCAATTTAAAAATGTAATTCTTGGCGGATTTGGGCATAAATTATGACGAAGTTTAACAGGATGCTGCATAATACTGGAATCTTCTTGATGTATCTCGAAGGTTCTTCTGCGATCTTCAAACGTTTTCAGGGCCAGGGAGCGGGGCGAACTACGGAACAACTGAGATACCACCAGCTGTGTTCACTCGCCACTAATCCCGAGAGAGCACAGCGTGGCACCCGGTCGTTCGATAGCCCTAGACTAATTGTCAATTATTTTCTAGAATCTTCTTAATCTGAAAATTTGTGGTTCCTTCGAAATTGGCGGCTTCTTTTGCGTGGAAAGCTTCTTCCTTAATAACGTTTACGTTTTAATCAAATAACATGTCATTCCAGTCAAAGATAGAAATGTAAAGAGATAACAATTAAAACGATCGATTAACTTGCACATTTTTTTTACATAGCGCATTATGCAATAATTGTAACGAAATCAACAAATAAAAACTAACATTTTGTTTTTCAATCTAATTAAATTATACAATACAATCCAGTTTCTTTGAAAAAATAAGTCCTTGTTTTATAACGGTTCTAAATAATTTTATCTGTTAAAAAAAATTTCGTACTCATCTATTAGTTTCGTTGGTCTGTTTTTTGTTAGATTAATCAAGAGATAGATCTATGAGCTAACATTTAATGTTAATGACACAGTAAATATATTCCCATGTATCGTCTTCACATTTTAAATCACACATTACAACTCAACATTACAATTACAACATTTCAATAAAATTGGTATCGTATCGTATTTATAACAAAACAGGTATTATACAACCCTTTCAGGCTTCATGTAAGTAAATTAAAACCACGAATGAAATCGCTACACTAGCGTCATCTATTGTGAAAGCTCGAGAAACTAATTGTAAGTTTACAGTGCCACCTGTGGCGTTACAACTGAACCAAGTTAATTTTAACTTTCTGCTGACTCTGATTTCGTCAACCGAACAAAGAGGTCTCTAGTCTCTCGATTTAAGATTTTATATAAAATAAAGAAATGTACAACGTATGCGAATTTTGACGAATAATTTTATGAATTGGATTGATAAGTGATGATATAAAACAAAACAAGGTTTTGACGTCATGGTTTATCTACTTAACACGTCTTGCGTCATAAAGTAACCTCATTCACGATTTAACTTTAATTAATGTTATAAATAAATACCTTTTTTCCTCCTTTGGAATACTCTGTTTAATTAGTAGTAGTAGTTATAATTCCTTTACTTCATGTTACGACACAGGTATATATTATAGTGTAATAACATTTTAAATGCAATTTATTGCCATGCCAGTATTAATAAAGATTTAATTTTTATTTACTATTAATTATCATTTAAAATAGTCATTACAAAGAAAGCAATTCTAATAAGCTTTATATGTTTTTCCTTCTCAAAATTTTTATATATACTAATTTGAATGGCAAAGGCCGACATTTGCACATTCTGTTGCATTTTAAATAATCAAACGTTTATTTTTATTGTATGAACGAATCGGCAGATGTAATAATACATTTCAAAGGGAGGTACGACGTATCAAGGGGTCGGTCTTCCCCACACCACGCGCCAATCTTGACCTTGAAGCGCGCACACACGCTAAGTTGCACACACACACACACACACGCTAAGTTGCACACACGCACATAGCTGTACCTATACACGTACACGCCGACACGTGCAAATTGGATGCATATTATGTTATCTCACTTGATCTACGTCATGTCCTGAGGTTCCACGTTTTTTATATTATCTAGTGTGGGCTTTGAATGTACATTGTTATGTGTATTATAAATTTTCAATATTATCAAGGTGTTAAATTGAATTATGTAATGAATTTTGATTTGTTACGGCCAAAAACAGGTTGACAATAAAATTATCAATATAAACTCTATTAAAGTTTCCATTAAAAATTAAATTAGCATTTATCATACACAAATCATAAGCATTTGAGTACATTAAATAAAACATAAGTCGCACACATCATAAGAAATACAAATATTTCAAAAGGTATCCTTGAACAACAATTATCTATTATATACAATACGTGTGAAGTTGTTAAAATAACTTATATTAATCATCTAATGCAAAATAATGCTGACAATATATATGAATGCACACATACGTAATTTATTCAAAATGTGTTGACTTATTATAGGATAATAATTGACAATTTCACAGTATACCTCTGGTATATTCGTCTGCGCCAGCAGAATAGAACATTTTTTATCTTATCAGTACAATATATAATGACATCATCGTTTTTACTCAATACACGTGTCAACAGTCAACACACCTACGATCACTTGATAAAAATATAAATAAATAATAGTCTCATGCCTAAAAAATTAAGATTTTTTTTGGAAGATTGACCGATAAATGAGATGTGTTAGTTACGTCATCTGATGTATATTTATTACCAATAACAACACAACAACTTTAAATATAAATATTCATGTTGCTTATTAGACATTCGCCACGATGATACTTTTAACGGCACTGGAAATTCCGAAATTATTAAACATATTGCACGTGTGTTTGTGCCTCAGTTCTAATATCTCTTTACATATTTATTTTGCAATAATGTAAGGCAAATAAAATAGTTGCAAACGCAGTTTTGTACGGCAGGTGTAATATTATTTGATTAACATAACCAGGATTGAAACAGTCAATCCAAAGAATAACAAAAAGTTAAATTGTTTTCATTAAAACAATTTTTAAATACACAAGCCAACTAAGTATCTAATATAGATCGAATAGTTAACTGGAAGAGAATGCCGCTTATAGTTGCCTTTGAACTTCTAATGAATGAATAAACCCTGCAAATAATCTATTTATATCAACACCACAATAACTTTAATGGACCTAACCAACTTCGCTAGACATACCCATAAATGATAGAACTTAACAATTACACATAATTTCAAATCAAATAAATAAAGGGATATATTAATTATCGATATACAAGGCCATTGAAAATGGATGGGGCGAACTGTTTCCCTGAGCATTTGTATTTAATTCCCTATAGTAAAATAAATATAAAAAGACGCATTGTGATCTGTAATTAGTATTCAAATGAACCATATACAAATGACTCATATTTGAATAATTTTAATTGATCTATCGATTATTATACCGAATGATTAGGTCTGTCTGTAGTCTGGTCTACAATTGCTAACCCTCTCTGTATCTGCAGGATTCAAAACCAATGCCTATTATTATTATCTCGTCATTTATTGAGTATAACTGAGGACTATTAGTTTTTAGATGTTTTTTAGTAATAATCATCTTCTTTGTTACTAATTGCCGTTGTGTTTGTAACACGTACTTAGAAATGTTTATTTCGTTTTATAAATAGACTTGTATGAAATATGAAATATGAATATAAAATATATATTAAGATAAAATACATCTATAACGTCATCCATTGTAGTCAGGAATAAACTGTTGTAATTATGGTAAGCAGTGGTGGCTCAGTGGTGAGAACCTCGGACTTCAAAATTGATAAGTCGGGGTTCGTGACCGGGCGAGCGTGCAGGAAATAAATTGATTTTTCAATTTATCTGCGCATAACATCACCACTGCTTAAACGGTGAAGGATAACATCATGAGGAAACCGGCATGTCCAAGAATTAAAAGTTCGACGACATGTGCAAATTTAGCCCATTATTTATTCTTTAACATTGAATAAGTGTGTGGATTGTGTATGTGGATATCAAGTATCATTGTATGTACCTACTATTCAATCGTGGTATCATAAGAGCGACTAGGTAGGCAACAGCTAACTAACTAAACGCTACAATGTAGTCAGAAATACTTGAAAATTACAATTATATCATGAAACAGACAGTTTCTATAGTGATAATACAATGTACTTATGTCCTACGTTCATAGACATTGTAACATTTATTGGCAAACCTTCATTGAGAAAGTCGGCCAGGAAACAGGTGTGTTTGTATATCCGAAATCTACAAAAAACACACGTCTCTTGACTCCTTGACTTGACCTTAAATAATATAATACTTCTAATATTATAAACGCGAGTTTTTATGAATCGAAATATCTGTATGAAATTTGATAGTGATAGTTTATAGGATATAGGCTACTCCTTTCAAGTCAGTTTTTTTTATATTTAAAATTGGCAATGCTCGACCATTTTGCTTAAAACTTTGGAAATAACATACTACAGCAAATCGTAGGAAATTGTTACTAACGAAGTATTTATGACACGACGAAACATAATGAAACTTTATGCCAAGAAATACAAAATTATTATGCAAGTGTAGGTAGTACATATGTTTAATGTTTTGCTTCTATTAATATGCTAAAGATACATCTCATCACATGAATATAATAAAGCACAATAAAATGATATCATTTTAAACAAAACAATACATAATGTGACTATTATAATCGTATCTTCATTGTTATATCTTGGTATCTTCCATTCACTCATATTCCTTTAAACACAACTAAATTAAAGCAGTGTCAACAAATAACTTAATTAATAAATATAATTCACCCGTTGGCTCATGCTTTCATATAAAATGCGAAAAATAATAGAATCATCAATGATGTTTATAAACGGTACAAAAATCGTGATTGATTTGTACCATCACCAATCTTATTCACGCGAACATCCGTCGGCTCTAATTGGTCCGTTCCACTCACAAATTCATCCGTCAAATGTAATAATTTAAATATTTACCTTTATTTTTTATTTAGGTTTAAATAAATATTAGATGCCTGTTAATTGTACTGCTATTAAATAGTACTCTTAGTATCGCAAAGTTGTTCTATATTATAAAAACGAAAGTAACTCTGTCTGTCTCTTCTTCACGACTAAACCACGATACGACGATTTTGATGAAAGTTAATATAAATATATTTTTGAGACTCGAGAAAGTACATAGGATAGTTTATTATCACGGTAACTCCACGGGTACAAGCTGGGTCTCTATTTCTTTGCCTACGCGTGTGAAGCAGAAGCCGAAAGTTAGTTATATATGAATAAAGAATTTCAAAACAATTATTATTCTGATTTATAACTGAAATGATAACTAATAAGCAACACACAAATGTACAAAATTTTCAACCCTATTTCAATCAATTTGGATCAGAAATTATAATTATGCATCAATAAGATCAATTTATATTATGGCCCAGATAAAATAAACATCTTACATTAACGTTATACGCGTCAAGTAACGAGTGATATATATGATACTTTATCATGTGACAGTCGAGCACGCTTCAGAACGAATTGGTCCATTTCGGACCGGGAAAGATAGCACGCCCCACAAATTTTCGGCATGTAAAAGTATCATGCTAATGCTACTGTATTTCATTCAGTGAGTAAGGCAGCCGGAGGCCCGCAGTTCCCTCCTCAGTCATTCCTTTATTGCCCTCATAAATCTTTTGCTTATTACAGCGGGCAACTTATTACAGGCACTGGTGATCGCTCACCATCAGGCAAGCTACCAAATCGGCTGCTCGTTCTAACATTAAATAAATAAATCGTTAATATATCCCAAAAGAGTACTAACCCATTTCGTTTCCCTCAATGCATGAATTCTCAACTCGTCAGGTCAGTGTTTATGATCGGAACGATATAATTACAAGGCTTTAAATAACATAACCTAAAAATAGAATAGCCAGGCTTGTACATACGTCATCTACCCTGCTATCCACGCCGGTTGGCGGGTGTAAGGGTGGTATGTAACAGTGCGCAGACGCGGGCTGAACACCCACATAAATGTCAAAGGGCGATCCCGGGCGAGCCTGGATCTAGGATCTGATAGCGCTAAATTGATTTCCCGACTCGTGTAGCCTAGCTGCGGCCGTGACCTTTGGTGGTACTATTCGTTTGCGTTGGTTTTTAACTCATATTATGCTAAACGTGGCTTTTGTTACGCCAATTAACTATTGTAACCATCTTAACTGATAAAGATAACATACTATAGTAGACGAGATATGAAAAAAATTACACAAATAAATCTAAAACCGTAATATCTTCTATTTTAACCTCAATATGCTCTTATTTTATTACATGGTAACTTCAAAACTGTTTCATACACGCACTAGATATTTATTGATAGATAAGTTACTCTGTTTAAGCACAATAAAATGTTATACTAAAAGCTAATAAAAATGTATGAAGGATTCATACTTTTTTACAATCAAAAGAAAACAATTAAAACCATAAAATAACGTAAATTAACAGCCCTAGCTTCAATTACCATGCGGGTTGCTTGTCGTTAATTACACTGAACGACCCTGAGCTGCTGGACATCCGATACACATTGGTATTGTGGTTAAGCACAAGCCGTTCTTTATTTAATAAAAATTCATTAGTACACAATAGTCAGCAAGGTATTCAAGGACGCGCTACGAGTTTGTGATAAAATATCACTAGATCTTTACATGTAAATTGTCACAATACAAAATTTGTATAATAAAATCGTGCGCTGACGCGATAAACATCAGCCTCTTAACTAAGGGAACATCTGACATTCGCATTCTCTGCTGTAACGACTCCATAAAACGTTCTGTTTTTAAATTGCAAGTAAACGCGGGGAGACGAGTAAAACAGAAATAAATAAGCGCTGTTGCTAGGCGCGTTCAAGGTCTCGTCGGCCGTGGCCGTGCCCCTCCCGCGAGCGCATGTGCATCTCAAGCACTCGCACTCGCTAGCACACAAGTGTGACTTAACTCACACCGACGCAGAGTAGCTTCAGAGCTCATTTTACAGGTGGTCTAGCGATACCATTCATACATTCATGGTATTTGCTAAAATACGTGAAATTTGAGTAACTTAGACATATGCTAACGACGAGATTATTTTAAGTATTCTATTCATAAAAATTGCTTAATGAGTATTGTTCGCTCAACTATTGTTTCATACGACTGCTGTATTTAAAAATGTATCTTGTATTTTATTAAAATGTTTTAAAAATGTTATCATAGGAAATTCCAATAAAGATATTTAATTGGAACAAAGTAATTACTTTTGGCAGGCAAGGCTCTTGGACTACTTTGTACAAGCCCACATTAATGTGACGTCTGATTAATAAAACTGGATATTCTTAGTTTTGCGAACCGCTGACACAGCTTTGCTCTTTTTGCAAACCACGCAATTTGTCCATTAGCGCGTCTGTGCGTTTGTTGTACGTCTTTGTTTTGTAAAAGTAAATAAGCGCCGGTTGTATAAAGAACTGAGTCACTATTTATCGTACATTTTTTGAATTCAACCTGAATAATGATTGTATATTTGTAGTGAAAAATAAATACAAATCAGGAGCTGCATAATTGAAATAATATGTGAAACGTCACCCGTACATCACGTGCACGTAGCAACTTTATCTGATTATTAAATTTATATAGTAAGTTTATTTTACTTAATACAGCATGCATGCGATGAATAAAAAGCTTATAGTATTGATAAGATTATCCAAAAGTCAGCCAATATACATATACATTAAATCCATAAATTTTGACATAACAATCGCCTGTGAGTATATAGAAAATAGTGTACCTAATTAAATGCTTAAAATTTCTTATACTGACTTAAAATAAAAAGAAAATTAACAAAAGCGCGCTAAAATTCAAACCGAATTAACTGCAACCGACAAATGAATAATGCATCGGCGCAGTACTAAAGCTCTGTCAGAAACTGAACAAATCCACGTTTTGTAAGTTCCGACCGCGGTGGGGCAATATGTATTTATGAGGCTGAATTAATTTCGGTACACGTGCGATATTAATTCTACTTCGCGATTGTAAAATTTTACGAACTGAAAACTCTAACACATGTTCCATGTGGTGTTCATTTGTTGTCAGGATCAAATCTTACATCTCAAACTGATAATATTATGTTGAAGATGATATTTCGAATATAAACTCCTTTAGCAGTATTAGATTCTGTATTCTTCATATTTATTTTTTTCTTATTTTAACTAAGCTGTATATCCTGTACAGAATGAAACAACAATTTTACCAAATGATTTAAAGTGCAAAACTATGGCAATGATGTGTGTACCGTAATATATTAACGTACTTTGCTGACCTGGCTGCAGGCAGAAAATTTCGTTGCCAAAGCGAAATTTCTGCACTAAAATATTACTGCTGCAGTTTCGCCTGCCAAGATCTCATAACATAATACTGTTATCTTTTGACAAAGCATTATAATCGCCTTACTATTTACCGCATTGATCATTGCTCGGTTAGCTTTAACCATTATTCATATCGAACTTATAACATGGTAAACAGACTATTGTTACATTGGGTATGTTGGTGATTCAAGGGCTACAAATAGGGCTATCATTACATTTAACCTTAAATTCTTCGCGTTTATTTACCGTCTCACGCCCACAGTGATTCATCGTTCGGGAACAAGTCTCATACCTATTTATTTGTAAGCTTGCCTGATTATGATGTATCGAACCGGTGGTAATTTAATCGTAATATTCATGTATGAATGAAAGTAAAATTAGTGAAGAAGTGAAATATGAATATAATTTATAGTTCAATCGTGAAGCATTATTATAAAGAAGATATTGTTATTTTTTAAAAGTTTAATTTTTTATTAAGAAAAGCAGTTTATGACGTCATTCATGCATCGTGATATCAATACTTTCTTAGATGTACGCCTGTGATGATGAGATATATCTAATACAAACTCACATTAAACCGAATAATTTGAACTTTTTTTGTTATTCAAAAAATGGAACTGGTAACGTTAAATAGTTTTTACAACAATCCGTGTGTAATGCCACGATAGTTTAGAAGTGACCTTCAATTTACTTATACAATTACGTAGGTATTATATTTTTGTTGGTAACACAGAAGTAATTATGATGGTGTTACATGTCATGTCTAATTTTAAATTTATGTCTTATGGTTTTAAAGGGAAAAGTCTAACTATCATTATTGACTACAACAGTGTTTTTTTAAAAATGAAAAAATTATGAAATGCGGAATTAAAAAATTTCATTTTTTTTTAAATAGTAATTTAGTAAAACGATCAAACTATTCATCAACATTAGAACGAAAAAATAAAATATGAATACAAATTTAAATACGATATGATGAGTATTTTAAGAATGATTTTCTAATCAAAAGGAACAGGCTAATGAATTGAATGATTCATCAACAACGTGATACGGTTGCTTAACAAATCGAGTAAGTACATACTGAAAATGTAGATGACAACTATAATTGCCATAGGTCAAGTACAAAGTACAATTCCAACAAAGGTCAATAGAAAAGAATACTATGGATAAACATCTTACATATTATTTGTATATTTTTGTAGATCAACTAGTTTCCCACAATTCAAAATCACAGAGACTTATATTTGAAGCTCTGTTTAAAATAAATGCAATAGAGGGAATATATCTAAAAATTAGGAACCTTCCTAACAAATAATTGTTGCAAAATGTTGCTACCGTAATGAATGTAAATAAGTTACTAGAAAGATCATCGCTTACTTAAGATAAGCACTTGAGTAATTATAAGTATTTCATTGTAAGCAACTTAGTTTATAACATCATACCTATCTGATGGACTAATTTAAATTCAAAAGGTACGCAAAAAATTGATAAAAAATTAACTCGGTAGCAAGTTTTAAAAAATAACTAGACTTGATATTCTTGTCAAGGTAAGTATATAAAAGACGAAGACGAATACGTAGATAATATACAGACCCGTGTTAACAAATGTATAATATAAACAATTGCCCTTCAGATATATAAAACATTCATATTCCTCGCAAATGTGGCTTGTGACTAATACTGGTAAATAAACATAAACTGTCGGCCATATTGTCCGCCATAATTGAACTATACGTCAACGTGACGCGCTAGTCGTCAGCTGATATTGTTGATAGCGAACGACACGACGCTCAAACTCATGCAAACATTATTTATTTTCCGCGACGCTTGTTCCAAGTTTGGTTGCATAAACAGCAACTAATGTAAAATTGGCATATTGTATTATAGCTTCAAATGTGAATTATCCGGTTTTAGGTTGATTAATGAACGATAAATCGCTTTGTACACAACAACGGCCTTTGTTAACTCTGCGGAAGCCAAAACTATTTCTGAATTATTTGATGATTTTATTAGAGAGCCGAGAAGTTTGTTACATGCTTATTTTCTTTTGTTTTATACGACGAGCAATTATTGAATGAATTTGTTAACGTTTCAGTAAAGTTCTCTTTAAGAAAAATGAAATTATGTAAATCTTAAGAAAACAGTAAGATTTTAATTTTCCTCCATCCGTTAAGAGGCTTTATACGCAGATTTAAGTAATGATTTGTGACAATTACTGAGGCTTCACGAGCCTAGCACGATTCAAGGTAAGCGATGTAATGTGGGAAGCCCCAAACCATGTTTTATTGTTGTTAAATTACTATTCTCTAAAATTACCGACACGACTTCTAAGACCTTAAATTATGATTTTGGAAAACAATAACTGTAAACGATCAATGTCTGTATGAGAAGAAAGGTTTGTTACAATTCTTAAGCAAATAAGGTAACTTAATTGTTCCACTACCCGCTTATACGTACTTACGAAGTACATGAATAAATATAAAACAAATACAAATTCAAATCACACAAGTTCATAAAATTCATAAAAGACGATAATAAAATATAAGTACCAAATACAGTCAATTTACGAGTAGTGATTATTTAACGTAGCCTACCAAACTAGCGTTGGCTGGGATCACCCGATTGCCTTGAACTTGTGAGATCGACATTTTTTGCGAACTCGGCAACAGGATACGAGTCAGTGTATCGGTCCCTTTGTGGATTCTTGATGCCCTTGATGCCTTGATGGGCTACAGGAATTTTGGCAGCCATTTTCTTTGACGAATATTTTACATAGTTACTATAGTCCCAGATCCATCAAATTGGAATGAGGAATTTGAAAAAGAAATTAAACGGATACTGGAGACCAAATATTTAAGCAAGTATTTTATTTCAAGAAACAGTCAGCTTACGCTTATGATTCTCGTATAAATTAAATGTGAAATTGCGATAAGGAAGATATTTCAATGAATCATTCGATGTACATACGACATAGATAAAATTGAGTAATCTAAGGTAGGTATGTCTAATGTGTAGAACAAACATGGCTACGGCTGCTAGACACGTAACAACTTTTAATTTTACATCAGCCACCAGCGTTTTTTGTTTAACACTTGAACCGGCATGATTTCAGCTAAGCATTAACACATTTTCATATAAGATTGACGATTCTGAATTTCGATTATAATCCAGCTTCGTAATTTCCAAGGCATTTGACAGGTTTGTTAGATTAAAATTATAAAGTGATTTATTAACTTAACCTATAGCTTACCGGTATTTTCACGCTATTGCATAACTGGTAGCCGGCTTCGACGCGCGCCAGAAATTGCACATGGTGTTCACCGGCGGGATTCTGTCACGTCGTTCGACAACGGCAATCGAGCGTGCCGTATGATAATCAAATTTCATATAAATGAGTGATTTTTGGATAACGGTACAAATCATTGATATTGTTAATTGGTTGGTGAATGTTAAAAGCGTTGATGCGGTATGCATCGGCGTCGTCGTGGTACTGACGGCGGGCCGCGCTGTTGGCCGCTCCTGCATTGCGGCGCGCAGTCGCACTCGCTCGCGCATGACCTTGGCATTGAACTTGGCAATGGGCCGGCGCGGGTCGAGGGGTACGAGGGTGCGGGGCCCCGCCCGCGGGCATGGTGATGCACCGGCAACTGCACCGCCCCTCCCTCCGCCATCCTTCCGCCTCGCTGAGATCACCTCTACTCTGCACCTCGACCAACCCTTCTCTACTTCAATTTAATTCCATATCCACACTGGGCCAGCTAATCAATTTACGTTTTCCAATAAACGATGTGCAGTTTATCTTTAGAATTCTTTTAATATCAATATGTATCAACAGAAGGTAACGAGTTTTAAAATACTTTTCCATTGCTCATATGGTACGCATGTGTGTACAGCGGGAGGGTAAAATATTTTTATCGCAGTATTTACAATTATAGTATCATATTATCACTATTTAGTAAAGCAAAGTCGCTTCCCGCGTCTGTCTGTATGTATGTATGCTTAGATCTTTAAAACTGCATAACGGATTTTGATGGGGTTTTATTAAAAAACCCAGACAAATTTTTAATAGACAGTTTATTCAAGAGTAAGAATTATATGTATAATATTATCTATTAAACTAACAATTCCTAATTTAGAACGTCCTTAGCCGCGGGCAAAAGCTAGTAATTTATAACGATGAATCAAATATTTATAAAAGTAAGGAATTAAGATATAATTTGAAAAGTGTCTATAATATTATTGTAAACGTATTGTTTACAAACATAGAATATGGCTAACACAAAGATAAAGCCAAATCTCCATGAAATAGAACATGAAACACCTATCGCATAATCGCTATGAATAGCAGGCACGTACTTCAGGCCGGAGAGAAATCCATCACATCTGTTTCATTACCGGTTACCTCCATTGAGCTGTTACGAAATTATTCGGATGATGTGGCGTCCCACGCTTAGGAGGCATGGGGGCAGAGATCGATGTAGTGCGAGCATGCGCGATCTCGACTAACCCAGGGAAGTCTATCGAGCACGATCGCCACGGTAACCGAAGTAGCGTTTTATTATGAATCAAGGGCGCAAATATAACACGATCGACTTATACGGGTGGACGGTTCGAGCTGATTGATGTGGGTCCCCATCATTGGAGTAAATTGCAAAGGACTCTTCATATTTAAATTCGACACGTGAGGGAATTGGGCAAAGGCTTTATCAATGTGTATTTTCTGTTTACAAATATAATACATCGCCTTCGGATTTTCATATTTACATTTCATTTAGAAACATAAACAGAAGTGAAAATAATCAAGTTAAATCTTATCGGAATTTTACATATTGTTTGCCTACCTAAAAGAGGATTTAAAAATATGTTACCTTATGAGAAATATAAAATTTAATGCCAACAATTTATTGTAACGTATTTATTTCAATAGCGTTTCTGTTTGAAAATGAAATTATTCACACTTGCTGACTATGTGCGTCAAACCAACTAGGGCATTGTTAAAAATTTCCACATGCATATTTCTCAATATACCTATCGCTTTATCTGAGTATAAATAATTTCCATTCATTAGTAGAATGTTCCCACAGCAGGGAAGATGAGGGTGAAGGCTATAAAGCTTTAATATAAATGATATATCGAAATAATACGGTATATATTTATGTACTATACCTACATATTATTATTTTTCAGAAAATCATAGAAATATAGAAATTGTTCTATTCCTTTTAATGCAATAAACGTAATATTATATTATGTTCATACTACAGTACTTATAAATCTCACTCGTAAACTGTAAATACACAGAATACAGTGATTTCGTGCGTTCATAAAAAAAATACTTTACGCATCCTGAGTAGCTATACCAAAACTTATCGTTGATTTCACGTTCGCCAAAACAACACCTTCAGAAAATGTTGCACAACATGCAAATTAAATTATGCGTGAAATACAAGGGATTCAGAGCAACAAGATCGTCAGTGACAAGGGAGACGTGGGTGGCCTTGCCCTTGTGGCAATCGATAGGCGCGCGCCCTCAACCAGCTGAGTTCCTGCGAGCCACTATTGTTTACACAAATTTTCCACTTTTACTGAAGCACTATGCGGTGAAGATAATATTGGATGGTTATTGCTTGCTGTCAGTGACCATTATTGATTATTATAGAAAATACAAAATATATCTATTTAATAATCAACAACAAAAACCAAACCGCGGAAAGTTCATTCATTGAAAGCAGTAAACTACTGATCTAAATTTTACAACACCGGAGCAAAATATTGGAAAATAAAGAAAAGCACGACAAAGTTAGGACGGAATGAAATGCTGATATGTCAGTTACTCGTACTCATTGACGTTTTAGCATTTTCCTTATTATTGGATAATTATAATCCATTGAAGCTTTGTTACCTCAGAGTTAAAGCAGCAATACAACATATTATACAGCTAAGTTTCCGCTCGCGGCTTCGCTCGCGTGGACGATAAACATGTTATCTTTAAAGTCCTATTCAATGACATCTCATTTCATTACATCCATATTGCATAGCATTAACTCTAAACTAAAATAATAAAAATAATAATACAAATATATGGTCTGACTTTGGTTCATTATATGGTTTAGGAATGTAAGGTTACTTATATTTTCTAATTATTTTTTAATGATATTAAATAGAATCGACTATCCACGCTTCAGAAATGTTTGAAAGTGAAATACGCTTCTGAAGTGCTAGTATTTACGTGGATATTGATAATCTATAAAAAGAACGCATTCCAGATACTCATTTTCTTACGCGGCTGATGCAGTTTTCGCCAGCGGCCAGACCCACGTAAGGTCGCGGTGACCGTGGATGTTTAATTTTCAACAAGTTGTTAATTTTTATTACCAACTACCGCGTTGGATGCGTAATGTATAAGACAATCCTATATAATACTTTGCTAATTAGATTTACTTTTAAAAGAAGCTGGCGTTTAGTCTGTTTGTGTGTGGTGGCAAAAGAAGCTAGTGTTTCGTCTGTTAGATTTTGTAAGCTGTGTAGCATACTTATTTTTTTTTTTTACAATTTACTCGAACAAAAAGGTTTTTATGTGAGTAGGAAGATAGCTATAGATAGCATACCATTTTTTTTGTTGTTCATTTAAACGCAATTATCTCAGGAACTTTTTGATGTTAAAATAGAATAGAATTAAATAAATATATTCATTATGCTATATATAGTGAAATTCTAACATCATTGAATATTTCAATATTTATGAAAAATTTAATACCGGTCTGCTTAAATTAATTAACTGAAAGAAAAATAAAACAATTACAAATGTATGATGCTGCAGGCGGGAACATACATATGTTTCATGCTCTTCTCTTATTTAATATGCACTTGTCAGGTAAACTCACCTTTATTTAATTTGAGGGCATCATTTTGATAATTTATATAGCTAATGTGTAGTACAAAACATGCCAAAGAAATGGATATAAAAATGTATGTAATAACTACATACGTCACACATACATACATACGCACGAAATACATTATCCTTCTTCTGACGCAGTAACAGCTAACGCAAGACTCAAAGCAACGCAATAAGACAAAGCTTATGCTATTACCCTTGTATCGCAAAAAAAATCATTAAAATATATCTAATAATCCCAAACTCCATAGCACCACATTAATTGTAATGTTTACAATGACGTTTTCCATGTATGAGTGTTACGTAATGAGACTTCCTTTCACGCACATTAATACGTTTCAATATAATTCAAGTATAATAACAAGTACCTAGAGGCAAATAGCAAAAAATAGGCACATGCGGACAAAGCATGAGTTCAGTATTTCGAGGACGCCTTGTTATTTGTGTAATGAATCAATGGTACTGTTGTCATGCCGGATTTGTGAGATTATAAAGTTTGGTGTTGCAAAAGCTGTAGGTTGTTTATGTGTATTTTATATCCAATTGTACCGTTCATATTAAAATTAATAAATGAGAGACATGTGGTAAATCTCAACATTTATAAAATAGTAACTATAGTTTTTTTTATATATCTAGTACCTACTAGTATAAAAAATCATATACAGTATTAGGCTTGTAAACCTATATACCACAATGAACACTTAGTTCAACTATGTACATTTCGCTTCTTTTATCTTTCACTTCTTCGATTTATATTAATATGATTCAGATTGAAAAATACAGTTGTTGAAAGGATACGAATGAGAAGTTCCGTTTCTCATGGAAAAGGTTAAATCAGTTTTTATTCTTATAATCAGATGTTTATGAGTTTTCCAATAAATTTATTCCTAAAATGAATGAAATTTAATAAAAAATTTACATAAATTTTTTGTCAACATACAGCAATAATATATGTACCACGGTTTGAAATTTACGGTTTAAATATGAAAGACTATATTTTAGAGCAGACTATTAGAGAGTAATGTTCAATGTACACAACTTGGGTATCTAGTCTGTAAGAGCTTGCTACTCTTTGATTATTAGGATTCGATTTACAAGTTTTCATTTCACTATAATATGATATGTATAAGAGGGGTAACGGTAATTTTTCAATATTTTATAACATTTATTAACATGATAAATATGCCTCATCACTCAGAAATAAGATACGCTATTTTCTAAAAATCTAATCATTGTACTAAACAATAAATCACTTAAATTACTATGTTCCTTGAAGAATAATTTGCAACAAGTATTACAATAAGCATTCATAATGATTGCCCGTGTATAAGCATGGTTTTTAATCGTTAAAGTTATATTTAGAGGTACATCTTTTTTATTTTTTTTTCTATTATATAAATTTGTTGCATTATGTTTTCGACATATTATCAAATTAGGATATTATGTCCTGGAGGATATAAATCATTATTTTTGTTTTACTTTAGATGGGATTATACTGAGGCAATATTAAACAAGCTGGTAGCTAACGTACACCCCAGAAAATCATTCAATGTCCATTAAACAATTTTTTATTTATTTATTTACAACTTAATTTTTATTATTTACTATAATTTATAATGGAACTTTTTTTGTATTTTGTACCATTTAAGTGCGTCATAATACTGCTATATTAATGAATTTTATGTTCATCTAAAATCATACAACAGTATAGGTAATACAATAATTACATAAAATAAATTATAATATCAAACTATCTTGGAATAAAAAAGGGTTTGCAGATATAATTTTATAAATAAAATGTTGATACAATAAGTGACAATTTCTCATCATATCATATCAGGATAGAAAAGGGTCATAATAATCTGTATGATAACATCATAAAGCGATAGATAGAATTCAATTAAACACGATAACGCAGTCCAATATCTACCGATCAATAAATGCGGATCCGAATGTTATACAAACAGCGTTCAGAACACAACAAAGTATTAAACCTTACAAATAACAAATACGTAATAGGATAATCGGCAAAACATTTCTTCAAGAGTGGGTTGCCTTAATGGAAAGTTGTTTCGAACCGTTTCTTTGTGTATATATTTGAGTTTGTTTTTTACGTATGGTCAAAGGAATTTACCACGGTAAAGAGATGTGACACCGCGGTAAAAAGTACCCTATATTACTCTCTAGCCTCCTGAGACTCCTAATTATCTGTAGACATAAAATCATACCATATAATTATAATAACATAAACTAAACTGCCTTTAAATTGTCAGAACTAAACAAAATTTAGATGGAGGACTGCATCGTAGGCACTGGCTTTCAAATAAAAAAAATTTTCGTTCACTCTGTAAAGAGCTATGAGGTAACAAACATAAAAAAGTGAGTGTAAGATAGACTTATCAAACACATTTCCTATTTATAAATTACTAGCGGTCCGCCCCGCCTTCGCCTGTGGTACATATCTATACTAATATTATAAAGCTGAAGAGTTTGTTTGTTTGTTTGAACGCACTAATCGCAGGATCTATTGGTCCGATGTGAAAAATTTTTTCAGTGTTAGATAGCCCATTTATTGAGGAAGGCCATTATACTCGGTGAAGATACAACATTTTAAAGGTGAAACAATTGTTTAATCGTTCCTGTAGTTTTTGTGTGAAAACATTACAAAAGCACAAAAACACAATCTTTATAATATTATTCTAACTATAAAAATATTAATAATTTTCATAAATATAATAACATACACGCGGATAACGGATGTAAGTAAATATTAAATAATTATTAAAAAATGTTTTTTTACACATACCTATAATCTATAATTTGGTAAGAACGGTAATTTGATTTTTTACAAGGCAAAGTATGTTAAAATCACGAATATATTGTTATTAGCGCGTGTAATTTAATTTATAATAAGTTTATAGTCTTACATTAAACCGCTTTTATTAACTAATAGCTAACAATTTAAACATAATTAATACCTATCTATTTAAACCGATTGCGCAGCAACCACAGTACAAAAGAAAAACAGCTCTAAAGCAAAAAAGGCGTATATAGACGTGTCAATTGTATTTACCGGAGAATCCATAAATATTTTTTTACCCGTGGGTGGATTCAGGAAAAGATGGGGTGCGGTCGATAAGGGACGAAGATGTGCCGCCTACGTACACTACCCTCCCGCCCTGCTTCCCCTGACCTATATAAGGGGATGGGATACGCAAGCGTATAACGCACACAGATACGAGATTTACACAGATTATGTCATGCAAAATGGCTGTTAGGTCCCCGGGATGTGCGTATAACTTTTGCGTCGATAATTGGAGTACTATTATGAGCAGGCCTGGAATTATAAATGTTGGAATTTTTTTTATATTTAGGCATGGTATTTTAGATGAATAAAAACAGAGAATTATTTTAAATAATTTAAATATTATGCGTCAATGCAAAATTTTTTTTTCATATTATTTTATTATTATATATTATTATTAATATTCATTACTCCGATAATGTCAATGGCTATATAAAACATAGAAAAAAAAACATTTTTGTCTTATAAGGAAAGCATCTTATAAAAACAAAATGACCTTAAGAATTTTACCATATGCACATAGATTAATGATGTTAATTGAGCGTTCACTAAATGCTTGTCTTTGTAACGATGCGCGTTGCACCTTGAGGCCTATATATTATTATGTTATTATAAGAGCATTCTTTGAGATAATATTTCAACCTTCAGCTGATCGGATACCGCTTCCGGTCATGAGATACAATTTTACAGTGTGAACGTTTCTCCCTATATCTAAACTTTATTGTACGGAGCAAGGGACGCACTGCTGTGATTTTCGATTTTTAAGACTAACTTACTGACCCAGTAAACTACGCAATACTATAGAACATTTTTATGATACAATTCCTTATTTTTCTTATAGTTAAAACCTTCCTTGACTTATTATTAGCAAAATCGGCTCCGGCATTTTGAGTTAAAGGCAGACATTGATCAGCAATAAGATTTATATAGGTATTTATAGATAAAAATTAGTGAATTTAAATTTTATGTTATAAATTCCATATTTGTGCATCAACAATAACTACAAATTAAAAGAAATGTAAACAACGCCGAATAGTTACAATTTCAAGAGTGAATAAATTATTGATTCCATTTATCGTTTATAGAAAAAAAAATGATTATGAATTATATTTCTACGAATACATTATTATGTTTTGCTTTTCTGCGTCATATATCCAATAAACCCATATTTATACCTTAGATATCTACTTATAGGTGAATCTCTGCGCTATTTTATGAATTTCATTTATGTTTATTAAAATTATTAATATCATATTTGAAAAAAAGTATTCCGTATATTTTGTAAAGAATAGGATGACAATTACAATTTGAATTTTAAAAGCCATGATATTGTCAGCTACTTTCGGACATTTTTTGAACCTTATTTAAAATACCAGAAACTTTAGACTTTGTTACATTATGAGATAAAATATTTATTCTTTGGGTTACGGAGAACAAATAATACAAAAAATACGTTAACATATAACAACTATGTGGGAACCTATTAGGTACATAATATCTACTTATATACATATAATGCGCCCCAACTACTAATTGTCAATGATCGGTCACTTATGTGTCAAAATTCCTCTAAAAAAATGCTATTTATTTTATATGGTCTGACTTTTAATTAGAACGTTATTTCTAAACTTTGAATATTAATTTGTTTGAATTATTATGTATGAGATATGACAATGGGGCTAAATCGATCCTATTGTTAGTTGGAACTTAGATCGCAACGTGTAATACACATTTGGGTACACACAATAATAAATTAATTTACGGTTGGTGTTGTCCAATAAGCTATCATCTACTTATTAAATTATATAAATTTATCACCATTATAAAATAGTTTGATAGTTCATACATATAGTAGGTACTTGCACAAGATAAATGAGCAATATCAATACCGAATGAATGCACAGATTTAACTCCTAGGTGAAAGTACATACAATATCAGCTGTCCTACAGCATACGCCATTTTAAAATAACGATGGCGTCTTCCTTTTTAATACAAAATGGTAAATATCTATATCAGCAAATCACAGCTTTATATAATACTTGTCTTTTTAGTTGGCTGGTATGACAATTACTAATTAAGAGTAAGTATAATGAGTTACAAACTTTGTTACAAAAAACATAAACACCTTCGAACATACCGTGTGCACATTTGTCAGCCAGTGTCAGGCTATTTCTGCTTACGTAATATCCTTTGTTTTGTACATAATTTTGGTAATTATGATTTGTGTATATTCAGCCTACGTAGAACTTCGGACATTTTTTTCGGGGACCACACTTTGAAAGTGCTAAGAAATAAGTTAAAAAGCTAAATTAAATATTGTCATGTACAAAGCGGATTTTACTTACGCCTATGTAAGGTACCTAGGTATATGTTTAATCCTCAAACGAAGATGGAAGCCGATGCAATATTGCCTATCTATTTATAGACTTCGTAAATAACCAATGTTTGAAGTATCGACTCGAACGTTATCCGTTAAGGTATTTCATAACTCTTAATAGGTATGTACGTGTCTAACTGCCTAGTATGAACATAGAACATGGTGTGTACAATCAATGCCTTATGATTGCAAGTGTAAACATATCTGAAATATTCGATTGTTAATAAGCATTTACCTTTTCTGGGCACGTTGTTTATAAAATTATGGTCACTCGCGGTTAATTGCGCATTTAACCCTCATAGAATTTGTTTCCAGAAAGAGGGCGCGCAAGATAGACTAGCCGACGCGGCGGCGCGCGGCAGAATCGCGCGGCCTCGACCTTGGCCGTCAAACCAGCGCATGCGCCCCGCGCCGCCCCCCAACGTTCCTCCGCCAATTATGTCATTATGTTTGCTGCTGTTGTGTTGCCAAACACAGTCGCGCTTCGCTGGAGCTGGATCCAGATTTCTAACATGTTTCACAAATACATTTGTTCTATATAAGCGCCTTGTGCTCTTAAATTAACACATTCATATAATTAGTAGCTATGGTTCTGGAAGAGAACATCCCTCTGAGTAGGTACTTTCTTTATGTCTTAAAAATAAAAGGCGTCTTCCATATGTTATGTAGGTAATACAGTGGTAAAACCAACAAAGGTTGATATAGATTAAATATCATGATTAAGTATTTAGCAAATGAGGCGCATATATTGTGTGCAGAAACTCCACGTCAGACTTTACAGAATAATTAAAGACGTATGTAGTTAGAATTGTATTTTAATTTGCTCTGGTTGGAATTTAGAACCTTCACTACGGTACGCCATACCATAGATAACATAATACTATACTGCAGTACGAACCAACGAATAAAAAAATAAAAATAAAAATATTTTCAGTGAAAACGTAAAATGCAATAAAAATGCAATACATAGTATGGTATAAAATCAAATAGGTACGTTACCTTACTTACCACAAAGTTATCGTACATACCTGTGGCACATACCACGTAGAATTATAAAAAATAAATGTTATTTGTGTATTAAGAAAAAGACAAATAAATTATCCCAAACGTTTTCCTAATAACATCTATGTTAAAAAAACTTTTTCGGTAATGTAAAAAAAATCAAAACTATCTCTTTAAATCAAAAAACCTCCAATTTTTACGGCCATACAAAAACGTGATGTAATTGTGTATTTTGCAACAGATATATTGGACCTACCTTAATGTTACATAAGTTTAGGTATAAACGCCATCTATAAAAAATGAAAAATACTGTGGATAGAAATTATTCATTGTAATTGACGATGACCTAGGTGATTTACACACATTTCTATAGATGGCGTTAATATCAATAAAATTAGGAAATTTTTCATAAAGTATTACCACAGTATAAGTATAGAGGACGCTTTTATCGAGTTTGTAATTTTTTAAATTTTAACATCTCAAAACTTCAATATACAACTGCTACTTTAAATGTTCAGTTGTAATGTTTATGTTGTAAAGCTAATAACATTACAACTAAATATCCTCGAACAATTCGAATTAAAATATCTTATAATTCTCGAATACACAGTTTTATTAAATTTGGTTCAGATATTTAGGAGTAGCTAAAGCAAAAGTAATATTAATAAATCTCTCCTTTTAGTATCCGTAAAGGATTCAAAAGAAATAGTTGGATGTATTTTTGATATTACCTGTGGTTTTATCTAAGTAGTAAATATTATAAAGTTAAAATGCTGATTAAGGAAAAAATAAGTTATTACAGCAAATAGGTGAAAATACATAAAATTAAAGAAATTTGTTATCAAAAATAAGACTGAGCTTATAGGTCTCGTAACCAAGCCATTAAATCTTAAAGAAAAAAATGCTGATATATTTGTTGAGGAATAAATAGCTTTGCTAAGAAGATATCTTGAAAATCGCATATATAATTTTTTTTTTAATTTATACATTCGACCCGTGTCACATTTTCCATAAACTTGAAACTGCGACAATAGGGTTAATGAATCATTTGAAAAAAGCCTATTTATCATTAAAAAGTCATATTTTTTAACGTTAATATGAAACAATTGTTGTATAAAGTGAGTTAATAAAATAACTAATATTATTTTACTTTAACACTTTATTGCTTAATGATTCTTACAATACTCTTATAGTTCGATTATCGTTAATAAATTACAACACTTATCCTAACTAGTTTATTGTAATAATAATGTTTTTTACTTTTTTACATTTACATACGAAAGATAGTTCGTTCCTTTCTTAAAATTAAATTTTGTAGTAAATTTGTTTTGGTATGTGGTAGTCGAGCATGCTTCGGCGCGAATTGGGCCAGCTCGCACCGGGGAAGTGACACACTCCCACAGAAGACCAGCGTGACGCGAGCATACTGTGTTTCGTTCGGTAAGTGGGGGAGCCGGAGGCTCATATCCTTTTTCTTACGCTTCCCAGTCCTTTCATTTATTACTCTCGTCAATCCTTTCTCACCCTACGCCTCTCTAATGTTCATGGGCGGTGGTAGCGCTTACCTTCATCTGGTGGGTACCAGCTCCATGGCCAACGATGCCAAAAAAAAAGAAAAGCAGTAACCCTAATTTTGTATATAAATATGGAATTTAATCCTTAATAATCGGTATTGATAAAATTTGGCATTAAGATAGTTATAGGTAGATTTAAAGTAAAACATGTTTTCCCCAAAAGGCGATAATATACTGTGAAAAGTACGACTGACGCACATCAAAGTCTCAAGGACATCTGTAGGTTTTCTTTTAAGTTGCAATCAAATGTTTATAATTCTACTCTCTTACGACGACGTTTATAGTTGAAACTTCTATACCTATAGCTGAAAACTTTTTATGCTAAATACTTCTTTCTCTTTACAAAATTATAAAACAGTCTTATACAGGAGAAGTAACATGAGATGACAGGAAGAATAATACCGAGGGGTTATTATTCAGTTTAACTCCTAGCATTTTCAAACTTTCGATGAATCGATTTGTACAACTGGCGGTAGATTATCCTGGAGATGGCCTTGATTTTGTTCGTTTTTTTCTTCGGTCGTTGAGGGTTCTCTCCTGCAAAAATATATTAATGGAAGTACATCTAAATATATATAACTCGCTAACGCACAGCACCACTGGACCGATCGAATAGATAGATGTTAGAGGTTAGAAAAGGAGGAGAGCTTAGAAAGGATTTTCTTAAATTCTCCCCCCAAGGAGATAAAAAAGGAGATGAAAATTTGTAACGTGAAAATTTATTAAGACCGCGCGGGCAAAGCTGCGGACAACAGCAAGTTAAACTATTAATCATGATCTTATTTAAAGGGATTTGGTTGATATCTTAATCTTATCTGTGCTCCAGGTAATAGTGCAGGGTGCTATTCTCAACAAACTTTATTGTTTAAGTTTTATTTTCAATCAAAATACCCAATCTCACCTCGGTAGTAAACAAACAGCAAGAAGGTTGTTGATCGGTGCTTCAACTAAAATCCATATAAGGAAGGAGGCAATTAATCCTTCCACCACCACCCCTCCACTCATTGTTAACTGAAACATTAATAATTTAAATAAATTCCTCCTTGTATTATAAATAAAAAAGTTCCTTAATTAAGTACTACCGTCTGTCTGAGAAGAGACAGCTCTTTTCTTCATACCAAAAACATAGAACTAATTCTAATAACATGAAGCCGAAGATTTTGTTTGTTTGAGGCTTTCGAGATTTGATGTTTTGAGTAAATGTTTTATAAGTACCATGAGCAATGCGGGGGCGTATAGTATCATATTATCTGTGCCGGGACGAGCTGCTGGTTAGGTATGAAATAGTTGAATTAAATACTTCTATAGTATGTGTATGATCTTCACCACTGATAATATAATTCTATACTATTACCTACACCTATATAAAGGGTAAGAAATTAATTTATTATCTTGATTTTACCCGATTTAAAAAAAAGCAGTTCATCAATTCGACCGTATTTTGTTATACTTGTTACCTCGTAACTTTTCTCTGGATGATCCGATTATTACGATTCTTCTGTTTGTTTGATTTAACACGAGTACTTTTTAATGGATTTTAAACACGATTTTTTCATTATGTTATTTAAAAGTCTTTTAAATAAAAAGTCAATAAAAAGTCTTTAATATCTAAATTTGCAGGTAGTTAAGTTTTTTGTTAGAAATAATTATTTTCAAAAAGTTCATGATTCACTATGTTAACGCGTCTGTCTGTTAAACTGTCAATAAATCCCTTTGAAGCTTGCATTATATTAATGTACTTAAAACAAATCATAGATATTTAAAGATATGGGTTAAAATATTTAATAGGCTACATAACTACGAAATAAGCTACTTACCATAGTCACATAATCATTATGTTGCATATTCCTGGTGACATAAACATTTCTGGCAATAATTAATGAGTGAGTCAAATACAGTCCGTAGGCCAAGCGGCTGAGAGGCACCCACGCGTGCCAGCAAAAAAAGCTTTTTATCAATGCTGAAAGAAATTTCTTTACTTAATATATAATAACCATATTAAAAAGACAAAAAAAAAATATTTGCATATTTAATTTTTTGACGCCTGATGGTAAGCGCTACCACCGCCCATGAACATTTGTAAAGGCGTAAAGTCGATTGCAGACCTTACGCCTCTACAAATGGATTGCCGACTTTAAATTGGGAAGGGATTAAGAAAGGATTGGCGAGAGGAATAAAGGAAAGGACTGGGAAGGGGAAGGAAAAGAATATGGGCCATAATGGATTAATAATTAAGTATTATACTAATATGTATTTATATAACATTTAAATAATAATTATATATTTAAATTGTAATTATTTTAATAATTAAGTAGTAGGGGTAAGGGTAGGGGTAGGGGTAAGAATTATAAGGATTAAAAAGACGATTACGACTTAAAAGGACGATTGTTTTTTTTTTCTTTGGGCTCTGATATATAACCATCATTTTTTTTTTAATTTAATTATCATAATCACTTTTTTAAAAATTTCAGAATAAGTGATTAGAACCTTTTTTCAAGTTCAACCCCGTATTTTAATATATGTACCTGTTATGATCTTCCTCAAATTCTTCTCAAATAAAACTAAAAGTTTCCTCCAAATTAAAAAAAACATGTCATAATTTCATCAGCAATTATGGTTTGACAATCGATTGATTAAATCATTATAATTTTATTAGTACCTTAGTATCTTTAGGAAGAAGAAAAGGCGAGATATTGTTACATCATAAAGCACCCAACGTCAACACCTCCTGAACGTATTCCATCAAAATATGAGGTAGATTTAAATGTATTTCAACGGAATATGTTGTCAACGTAATCTTATTAAAATACCAGCATCCCGCTTAATAAGCGCTAATAAAAATTCAACCAGTTAGAGAAGGTTGACACATAATGACCATAATGTGCTTTTAATAACCCTTTTAATGTGCTTTGGTGTAAAATGGTAAAAAGCGGTAAACAAAAGAATACGTACTCTACGTATAAGCAATACGCATAGGTACTGTATCAGCCTCGTGATTGCTTTAAACAAGTACCGGCGTGCTATAAAATCCTTTTGATCCGATTTTTAATGTGACCTCGAAGTTTACAAACGGTATCTATGCTAATGTAGGTAATGGAAAACCTTTGACCCATTAATTTTGCAGCCACAAAGTTTAAGTTTTCAGAATTTATTGTGTCGTAAGCAAGCAAGGTTTCGTTACAGGAACAATTTTTACATCTCTACGTTGATTCGATACAAATTGTTCAATTAGTTGGTTTAAAAGTCTATTACTTAATCGTTTATATCAGAATATGATAAGTTTTTCAGTGCAGTTCTTGTAACGAGACTGGTTTAAAGAAAAAGTCATTCTCTACACGCTTATAAATCGTAGGTACTATATAACCAGGTGCAAGGCCAAGCAGTGAAATAACTATGAATTATTTTTATTAGTGCATCAAATAATTGATTACCTCTGAGACGAGACAACGCTGACCATTCTGTGTCACGTTCATTTATGTCACCCGCAACAATTGTGTTCCTATTAACTAATGAAAAAATATTCACCAATCACAGTACTTTTTTTTTGTTTTTGATTTGACGCGAGCAATTGTCTTTTGCATCTAAAAATTGTTGAATTTTCTACTCACTGTATTCCTATTTTGATGCCAAATAAAGGCATGTCTATGTGTATGTTAATTAATAAAATACAAACCGGGCGTCAAAAGTAACTTCCAAGAATTTTGTGTATTAACGACTAGCCAAAGTAAATAAATAATGAACATAAATTCGATTAGTACAATGAAATGTTTGTGACACGATATTAATTTAGTTATAAACCAAAAAACAGTTAGCTACATAAGAACATCGCTTCGATTAGTCAAATAGAAACAACATATAAAGTCAATCGCCTAAGTCGGCGGCTTATAAATACTTACGAACATTTCCAAACGCGCAACTCAAGACGATAAAGGAAATACCACAGGCCCACACTGGTCGGTTCAATGCTGCATAAATTGCGCTCTCAAGCACTGTGTATTGTCGCCACAAGTATGGAGGTCCGGAGAATAATACTGCTATCATAAGTGTGATTCCTGTGAGCATGCCTATTAGCGACCATTTCTGAAATAAAACCATAATTGATAAGTTATTGTAGCGGGGAATATAACAGCAGGTATTTCGTTTAATTATTCACTAAAAACGTTTTCTCCGATTAAATCATATGTAACAAATGCATTAATAAATACTGGTACCCCTTATAGGTCTGAAAGAAAGTCATTTTTTTATTTTATTATGTGCAAAAAGTAAAGCTTTTTTATTTATTGATATTTATTACAATAACATAGAAAGATTCATAAATGATGCAAACATAATTTTGTATATGTTAGAGTTTATTTTATTTTAATAATGGTTTGAAAAGTAGCTTAGAATTGTAATAAAGGTACAAATATGTACTTAGTAAATATTGTGTAGTATTTTCTTGTGTTTGACTTTACGCGAGTATTATACATTTAGAAATTATAGAGTTTTAACGGCGAGTGTGGTCACGGGGAGTCTGACTGACGTGACCACGCTCGACGCTCGCTGTATAGTGTTCGAACGTCGGGTTAATAATATAATGAATAAATCGCGTTTGAAGTTTGAACGTCCATTAATAAATCTTCAATTTCTGAATTATTGTTTAATCTGTGACAATGATTTAAATGCGAGTAAGAATTCTTAGATGGCAGGCTTTTAGTAACATGAAAAAATCTGTGTGATATGACTGGTACTTGGTAGTTTCATTTCATCTTAAATAGAAATCTTTATGCCTTGCACCATTCCATGTGTACGTGCCGAGACGGACTGCTACTAAATAACAAATGTTTTAGTTTAATAAGAAGTCAAACTGGCTAGAAAATTGACCTTGTCTGAATAGTACCTAATGAAAAAAAAGTACTGTTAAAAAATCTTAGAATGTCAAAAGTCATTACGTATTAAAATTCTATTGAATAATATTAATCGAGTTAATTGAAATAATAAATATAACCATTAATTTTTTACTGCTGAATGACCAATCAATCGTTGTAGCTGTCTGCCGCAATATTCGACCATTAAAAATATTTCGATAAAAGGATATAGTTATCTCTTATTACAGTATATAAGTTATACAATGTAATAATATTATAAACGAAATTTGGTACAGATTACTAGTTTTAATATAAGTAGTATTATATTATCTATGGTACTATCACAAAAAGTACTTATTATTAATGTTAGCGTTTTAATCGTGGATATGCTGGTAAAGTCAAAAAATATAACAATAACATGGCATTGACATACCTGCGATATTCTTTTGTTTTTCATTGTGTAATATCGTACAAAAATGTAGCCGCTAAAGAACCCGATGAGGTAAGCAGCGAATCTCGTGTGACTCTTTATGTATGTAAGATGAAATTGCTTTTGTCCTCTTGGATTTGATATGAAACTGTCAAAATTTTAACACGTTAATAATGAAATATTCATTTTTCGTACAATTAACTAGAATTCACAATTAAACTTCATAATCGACGTATTAAAGAAATTTACCGATTACTGAGTGTTGAAAAACTTATGCCATATACACAATAACAATTTCAACGATTAGAATTTCAAGGTATATTCCAATTGCACCCACAATTGATTAAAATTATGCCAAAGAGTCATATGCCAAATTCTCATTTTTTTAAATAACAAAGAATAAAGAAGAATTATTATAATACGCTTTCAATTAAGGATCAATTTTAAATAGCTCATAGATAGTTATGGCCGGTGCATGATAACAATCAATGTCTACTACGTGGAGGAAAAATTATTGTTTTTTTTCCACTTATTAGGTAAAGGCACGCAATCGGCCATGGTAATTGAGTAAACATCTTTTTTTTCACCTACAATAGAGGTAAAGGTGTTATGCATAAAATTAATCAATTGTATAGACGATTAAAGTATTTTTGACGGTAAATAAGAATGTCGGTATCGTATTTGCTAATCACTCATCCTTTTCATTTCAATTTTCAATAGTGGTCCAGTTCTAAACCATTTCAGTCCTATATTAATATAGTTTTTACACACACTACTTAATATGATGAAGCGCGGTATGGAAAGCCTTTGATACGTGATAAAAATTACAAAGCTGAAACTTCGTAAATCATCGCCTCTTCACCAACAAGTCGAGCCGCTTTCGTGAAGGGGCCACGGGTACTGGTAAGAATTCTTCCGCAACCCTTCTATAGTTTCTACTTTCTCTTTTATACCTAGTCTTGCCATAAATATTGTAATAAAGAAAAAAGAAAATTGTTAACTGCAAATAACATTTATTACT
>NC_052109.1:4240110-4255471 GCF_012273895.1 Zerene cesonia
CAGATTCGAAATTCAAATGTAATATTTTTTTATAATTAAGTGTAACAGTATTTATGGCCAGACTAAGTATATAAACCTAATAATATTTAAAAAAAAATCCAGACAATAAACAAAATAAAGAACCAAAACTTACTCGAACGTGAAGAGTTGTATAGGAGGCAGATTATATAAATAGTTTACAATCCCAGGTGACATAATTGCTGCAACCGACAGCAAAACTGCAGCTATTTGTCCTGTCAATTTGTTGTTTTTGTACAGCCAATAGGCTAACAGAGTCACCACGAAAAAGTGAAAATCACACGGAATATACCAGCTAACTACTAGACACTAAAACAAAAAAAAATGGAGACTCATCATTATACATAAAAGTGAAGTCCCGTGTCCCCTAGTGGGGTATAGGGCAGATGATGAACATCTGTTTCACTGATCGATTTTCTTTACGGACAAGTAGGTGATCAGCCTTCTGTGTCCTGCCAGACCGAGAAATTTCTTTTGTGCGTCCCCACCGGGAATTGAACCCAGGTCCCCTCGGTTCTATGCTCACGCGTTAACCACTGTACCAAGGAGACGGTCCATCAATATACATAATAATTATAAAAATTACCAAATAATGCGAATGTTAAAGAAAATAATATTCCAAAACATATCGAGAAAGCTTTATTGCTACATCTTGAAATTATGTAAACACTAAACGGTTTTATACACCATTAATTAACTACCTTTTCTATTTAACCTATTAACACGTGTAATTTTTTACTTCCATTTGCAAAAAAATTACTATTGACGTTCTCATAATTGATTGTGTTGTGAACCATGAACTTGTCTTAGTTACAAAAAAAAAATAGTATCTAACGACATAATATTATAAATGTCAACTTTTTATCGCATTTTACCCTTCTACTTTAAATTTAACTTTAAATTTAACAAGGACGGTTTACATATATAACTCGTCGTTAATTACCATATAGACTTTATAGAGCCTTAGAGCTGAATTTGGTTGATCCTACCATTTTGATGTCAACAACAAAAATCATGTAACATTCAGGTGATTTCTGAACGTCTGTAAAGGTACAGATAGGAACTCTTTCTATCTTGATATAATGGTGATTATATTTATCACCATCATCGTCATCAGCCCATATATGTTCTCACTGACGGGTACAGGCACACCTCACAGGTCTCCTATGAGGATGAACAAATTATACCATAAAAACATATATTTCACTTACAATATTTTCAGTATCGAAGTAATTGCTAATCATGAGTAGACTAGCCCACCAGTTCTTCCGGCATTGGTCTGTGTCCTGACTTATTGCCTTCTTCCACAGAGGTCCGGAGCCGGAGTAGGGGTAAACAGAACAAATGTAGAATATAGTCACTGCATATGCTACCGCTAACCTGAAAAAGTGCAAAAGGTGTCATTTTTAGGCTCTAAAAGTAAAGTTCGATGTTCAAGTGTGGAAAAATAAGTTTTAAAGTGCTACGATATCTATATATATAAAAATGAAACCCGTTTTCCTTGGTCACGGCATCACGCGTGAATGGCTGGACCGATTTCACTAATTATTTTTTTGTTGTATTTGTTAATATTAGGAGAAGATTCTTACGGAAAAAAATATTAAGAAAATCTCTCAGAAATATTAAAAAAAGTACATTTAATTTTGCATATTTTAAAAAACGCGAGTAACAAATGTCAATGTCATTCACAGCCATAGATTATACTTATATTAGGAGTTGAAATAGGGAGACGAAAGCGATATAACCGAATACCACGCGGGCGAAGCCGCGGGCGGAAAGCTAGTGTTTTAGAATATAATAGCTGCACGCTCCGGCTTCGCCCGGCTAGTCGTTTATTGTGATTTAAATAACACAAATTAACCTATTTTTAAGTTGATCGAACTTCACATGGTAAGTTCAAAATATTTTACCTATTCTATTGTGATAAAATAAAATTTGTAGATTTACATGACATATATCTATGGGAATGACATGTTTTACTGTAGTAAAAAGTAGCATATTCATCTGTCGATATCATGATAGCAAGACAATCCAAAATATGCCCATAAAAATCGGAAACGATAAAATTCAACAATTGTATAATTGTAATTTAATTCTCGACCGCCTCATTGGTACAGTGGTTAACGCGTGAGCGTAGAACCGAGGGGTCCTGGGTTCAATTCCCGGTGGGGACGAACAAAAAAAAAATGTCTCGGGTCTGGCAGGACACAGAAGGTTGATCACCTACTTGTCCGTAAAGAAAATCGATCAGTGAAACAGATGTACATCATCTGCCCCATGCCCCACTAAGGGACACGGGACTTCACTACTAATATAATTCTAGGACAATATCTTTCTTTTTTTTTAAGAAGTTCTCAATATATTTTTCTTATTTATAATCTGTGATGTTCATGATTTTAATTATAAACTATGTCAAGATAAATTGATATTTTACCTTCAAAGAACGTTAAATATTCTCACTAGCAATTGATGTATCTACATCCTAGTGTTTTTTGTCGAGTAAAAAATAATTATGCTGCATTAATTTGCATAGTTTGATACATTAAGGTTTTGTTATACAATAACACTTTGAAATAGTTAATAATACAAAAGATAAAACGAAAAATTGATTAATTTATTTATTCATATATAGACAATATATGAATAAATTAAAGTACTTCTTGCAGAGAGTCAAACGTATTTATAAAGAAAAAGTCATTCAAATTTTTTATAACATTTAGGCGTATGTTTTTTTTTTAGGACCCGACTCTTTGTAACAACGTAATATTGTTTAGTGTTTTTGGTATTATCGTCGTAGTTTATTTGTTAAATAATGTGTAACATACCTGACATATCTCCTCAAGAGAAAGACTGGTAGATTAAGAGATCCTTTCACCTTTGTTATAATGTTGGCGGTCAAAAATCCAGACAACCAAAAGAAAGAATCCACCATGACGTCATCGTGTAGAAGAAACATTCCAATAAAAGAAACTATATCCTGGAATTTGTCACATATTTAAGGAACTACGAGAACTTGAACGACGCACGCACACATTTATACAATCAACGAGTCAATGGTCTCTGCCGGATTTGCACTCACACTTGCGTACATATCATCGCCCAGGAATTAGAATATACGATTTATTATAATTATCTTTTAAGGTATCAAATTAGTATTATTATATTTTTAATAGAAAATTGAATTTGTATTTATCATGGACTATATCATAATATTTTATTTAATATTATTGCAGTGGATTAAATACTTTAAGGCATTATACAATACGCCTTTGGCTCATATAAACCCCTGAAATAGACCTGTCACGTAAAACTAGCATGGTAAACACTTTTTGTGACGTTAGTGAAAAGGAAATAAAAGAATTATGAGCACAAAAATTTAGCTTATCCAGTTCCAAACAAATAAATAAAATAATCTTCCCACTTTATAACATTTTCTGAAATCCCATATATGAAACTCCTCCACATATATGAAAATTTTAACACAATCGTAATAAACATACATAAGACATTTGAAAATGGATTAGACCGAACTATATATTAAAGCTTAAGAAATGCACGAAAATAATTATGTATAAATTCAATTAATCACTATTAAATTTAAAATTATAGAACAATTTAGACACAAATTACCTCATCGACTCTGTAACCGTTGCTGATTGGGCCACCATTCGTGATTCCAAATTGATGATTAATTACGATAATGACCATTGTGAAAAATCGTATCCCATATAATACTTCAATACCTTCTTTTTTGATTTTCAATAGATCCAAAGCATTGTCCTTTAGATCAAATGCTTTTGTTATTATTAAAATTCCTAAAATAAAAGTAACAAGGTGAGCATGAATGTTAATTTTAAAATTTTAATTGTGTACTGTTTTTGTAGTAAATTCGAGAATAGCTACAGCTCGAGGCTTTGCTGCTGAAGCCAGCGTATGTACTTCACCACATCAGACATGATTAACTTTCAGACAATAGCTAGAAAATATTCGTCCTTCAACACTTACAAACTAATAAACTTTCCCTTTTAAACTTAATGGAAGAGGGTTAAGCTGTACTTTACATTGTATTATAAGTATGAAATTGATCTATTCATAATACAACATGAAAGCCCGCTAATTATGGCTTAAATAATTATCATACTTACTTTTATTTAAATCTTTTTTGTTTAATAGGGTGCACACCACTGAGATTACTGTTAGCGCACCAAAAACTAAACTGTAAACAATTCAATCATAATTACGTATATGGAGTTAAATATTCACAAAATAAAATTACAAACAGATTATACTATGCATAATATTATAAAAGTGTAATACATACGCAAATGTAAAAAATACGCAAAAAACGATACGAAAAATTGTATATATTTATATTATCTAATTTTGCGTTTTATTAAGCTTTAGTGTTTATTTTCTATAAACAACACTTCAATGATTGTTAAAATTAAATAAACATTAATATGTCTATTTTAGCCTTGTAATAAATAAACCAGTGCGCATCATTTTCGACAACAACAAATAACAGTATAATGTAACCCATGAAAACAGAAAGAGAAGATAAGAGATATAGAAGGAAAAATGATATACGGACGTTTCTTGGTCGAGTAGTGGGAGAGGTTGAGCCCATCAGGGTAAAATAACGTTGTGAAAAGTGGAGGCAAAAATATAATGAAATCAAATTTATGTGCATGATTTATTGCTATTGCAAATTTTCTCAGTAAATTCTACTGCAATTATTTGAGAGAATGTGGTAGAATTTTCATTTATTGCTTTTTAAGTTAACTTATATGCGTAAATGACCTTACAGCCTGTTATATCGGACCTTTTATTGCAAATTCTAAGAACAATAACTGCGTCAATGTTAATTTTTAGTAAGTATGTAATATGATAATATACTCACAAGAAAGCATAAAATAAAGCATCATAATGCACAGGCTCGTTCGCCTTATCACAGCTGTTGACAGCTACGTTTGCCTTTAATCCAGCTGCACCCAGATGGCTGTGGGCCAGCAGAATACCCATAAGACGCGCCACGGATTCCTTTTGGCATATATCAGGCACACACATCCCCCATGTGAGCCGGTTTAGTGGACGCAGAAAGTACGATTGATGCTATTGAAATTGAGATATAATTTAGATTGTGTGAGGTATTAGAATATAGAATTTGTAATATATTTGACATGGTACTAGCTGATAAATTAACATGAATAATACTAGCTGATAAATTTAAATGGATTGTGCTATTGAGAAGATCAATATGATCTTTTCAATTAGTTATTGTATTACATTTTCTGTTATCATAAATACAATTATTGTCATATCGAATAAACTGTACTATAGTACTGTTTTGTTAATGTATAGAAAAACTATAAGAAGTTAAATAGTGTGAGTTAAATCAATATCAACTTCTTAATATATTCACACGGTAGTTATACCTAGGAGAACCAGAATGTTGAATATGATGATATCATGCGTCACTAATTATTATAGACCTATAAAATAATACAGGACCAGAAACATCTTATCAATATTTTTTTTTGTGATTCAAACTTTCTGTTGATTTATTTCTATTTTTATCATTTGAAACAATTATTTACACTCAATTATTATAATACGCGATATAATATACGATACCTATGTACTAATCCAGATATACCTAATCTATCTTTATACCAACTTGTTTTCGAATGAAAGAGTGACAAATCCAACCATACATCCAAACATCCATCCATACTTACAATCTTTCTCGTTTATAATATCATATCAGTAGGATATCATTAATGCGCCTACAAGCGAATATGTTTAATTAAGAAGTTACATAGCAATGAAAGCACTGCAAAAGCAAGCTTCGAAACTACAATGTTCATGTCATAAATCCCAGGCCTACCTCCAGCAAGTTGAGAGCGGATTGATAAGGATCGTACGGGTCGTGTGCACGTTTCTTAACAGCTTTATCCGTTCTCTCCAAAACGATATCAGCCAAGCAGTATTGCGACCTGAGTTCCTCATGATCTTTGTACCATGGAGCGTCCATGCATTCATCGTAGTTGCCAAGATGGAAACGGCTTCCGTAGAGTAGACCTTGAGGCTCAGAAGCTATGGAGTCCCAATCTGTTGAGATATATGTTAAAATCTAGAGATATAATTAAATATATTGGGCAGTTTTTATCAATTCTTGCATATAAACTTTATAATATATTTTTTATATTTCATTCCATTCCCGAAAATAAGTTATTCCAAGAAACTTAATACAATCGGTCCCATCGACTTTTTTAGCTATTCTTACTATAATTTAAAATAACATAGGTATTCATGCTAGAATTAGCATCAAATTAGATTTTTTAATTCAAATTTACCCACGAGCAATGTCTTATACTATTATTTAAACATGTTTTCGTACACTTAAACACAGCATTATAAATTAAAATATACTATTACTCCAAAATTAAAAATATATAAAATAGAAAAGTCATTTTAATCTTTAGTACAGACATAAAATCGTAGTATAAGTACGAATATAATAATATTATTGTATATAAGTACATAAAATATTTATCGAAAATGTTTGGCAGCAATCTTAGCATCTCATTAAATTAATTTTAAAAGTAACTATAAATGTACTGAATGGAAAAATGCCTAGTTTTAATAAAACAGTTAAATATAATTTTTATGTATGTATGTACAGTATATACAGCTAAATATGTTAGTGGGGTCGGAAAAATTCTCACTTTGTATTTATAAAATAAAAAAAAAATATTGTTTATTAAACCAATACTAACTCAATTAATTTCTCCCTTATATTACGGTAAAGTATATATTATCTGTGGTTATATGATTCAACAACTTATTTGCTAAAAGAAAGTGTAATAACTTCATCAATGATACAAAACATATAAATATGACTTACTCCACGCCGCCCATAGCGTGAAATTTTGCAAATTTCTCAATAACGACACAGTTCTCTTTAAGCATGGCTGTTCTTCCTCAGTCCAATTTTGATTTTTCAAAACAAACAACACATCCTCCAGATACACGTAACTACCGTTAAAAAGGAAAGTTTTTTGCAATACATTTTTCCCATTTCCCTTTGACTCGGGCACTACGTGTTTTTCTCCAACTGGTATCGACGGTGAATCAATAGTTTTAACAGGCACCAGAACGGAACAGTACGCGACTATAAAATTTAATAAAATTATTAAAATAACCGCCGTTCGCAGCATTGTGCCTTCCGTTCAAGATATCTGTAAACTGAAGCTACGCGAAGAAGGTCTCATATTTTAAAAGGATATATTGCATAATTAAGTCAGACAATCTTAAGAGTCATCAGTAATTATCTATTACGTGTGTATTTTTTTAATCCTGAATGTATCGGTTAGAAGCTTAGCTATAATTAAATTTTATGCGATGTTGTTCTTATTTTTCAATTATTGTTCTACTCTGCCGCAACGAAACAATGGATATTCATAATAACAGGGAATAATGTTATAACATTGATATGAAATCTGTAAGCCGTTTAGACTTATTCAGTTCTCGTAAATATATATTAGTGTAAGAAAATTCGTACAGAAGTCAGTATTTGATAACACGTTTCATTTATTTGCTTTCTTTCAATAATATATATTTTCAAAATATAAATTTTCAAAACGTAAATTACAAATTGGCTAGTAAAATTAGTGCAGCTAAGTATCACCAAACGCTATTTAATATGCCTGTCCATATCCTTTCAATCTACATATTTTATATTTTAATCTTTGAGTTATTAATACTGATTCAATAATTAAAACTCACCAAAGAAAACCACTAGCTTAAATTTTCAGATACGTTTTATCTAATTGGTTTGGGAGCTATAATAAAATATTCAAATATAACAAATTCTAGTATCTATTCGAAATAATAAACAAATTCTAATACATATACTCTTAATATTACGTTACATATTTACTCCACTGCCATCTATGTCATAAACACAGAAATGAGCTTTCTTCACACCCCTTTTACTTCATCCCAAAGCTTTTACCAACTTTTGACATTATTGTACAGATGGCGCTTATTAGGGCTCGAAAAAAGAATCAATTGTGTAGCACAGAAAATTTTGGATTTTGGAAAAACGTTTGGATTTATAATGTGTATTATAAACGCAAAACTGTTTTAAAGAAATCAGTACAAAGCGTTATGAACTTATTACATATACGAGCTTCACATCCTACGTAATTTCGCATCTGTCACTAATTGTTTTTCTTTACGCAAGTAGGTTTTTAGGTTTGCGTGTCCCTAGACTAAACTAAACTTTTTCTAATTAGTCTTCACCGGATAATTCCGAGATTTTTCACCAAGAATATTTAGGCCGTGGTATACTGAGCAATGTTGAGTTACCTAATTGAGACAAAAACAAGGTCTCTTATGTCCATTTACGAGTTTAATATCTAATTGTATTTCAAAGAAATTCTATTCTATTTAATTAAATTCTCCTTATAGATACAGGCGCACGTATTAGGATTAATCTAATCAACCTGAATATGATTAATATGGCGAAACTTTGGAATCATTTTTTAACAATTTTATTTATATCACTACTTATGTATGTATTTTTTGAATAACTTTATATAATGACTGGTGTAATGAAAACTGGCCAAGTCAAATTTAACCTAATTTAAGATCTCATATTTTTAAATAATAGCAATTGATATACGTATTCAAGAAAGCAAATAAATAGAGTTATTTTGTTTCTATAATAATATAATATTTGAATTTTTCATAGAACTTGGCACTCATTTAGATCCTTCTCTTTGCGAAGACCATAACAATAAAAAAAGCATAATTTTTGTATTGAACTTAGCACTCTTTTTTATATTTGTTTTAATATCTGTCTCACCTTCTAATATGTAAACTTAATGAACTTCCCTTTTTAATGTCGTTATATGTGGATTTTTTTTTAATTGACCTATTCGAATTATTAATAAGCAATAATTGTAAAACTGTAAGGAAACAGCAATAAATATATAGATTATTAATGATTGCAAGAAAGTAAATTATTGTAAAGTCAGACTTTACGGATCCCAATTTTTTGACAGTTTGCAATCTCGTAATCAAATGGTGTTAACAATATTGCAGAGACAAGAAGAATAATTATAATCAAATTTGCCGAAATAAAGTTCATCGGGCATTTTGTAGATAAGATAAAATTAAAAAGTAAAGGTATAACATTAAAACATACAATTTGTAACTAATTTTTATTCAGCAATAACTACATTAATCTAACATACAATACGAACTACGTTTTTGCTACAAACTAAAACACTAATAATTTACGTACGTTAAAAGCAGTGCATAATAAAAACTCGGTGAAAATACACACATTTACGGTAGTATATTTTAATAATGATTTTAATTAAATCCTAACTTATCATATAAGTAAGAAATACAGTTATTTTAATTATTTTCATTGATTGTTATTATAAACAGAGATACTCGTATTCTTCTATGCATATTTGTTATTTCGATTTCACAAAAATCTCCAAAACAGCCATCAAATTGTTAAATTATTTGTATCTATATTTATTTACAATTATTAAATGTATACATAAATTAGATTTGCAACCAGTATTTGACCATTTATTACGCATTTCGAAAATTGATTCCGTTATTAAAAAAATGTACCATAATGGAATTTTAATAAAATAATACTTTTACGATTTAATATCTATACATCCTATGCAATATTTTATATTTTTTACAATAATTTTAATAAATATAATATATATTAAATAAATATATTTTATCTAAAGTTTTACATTAAATTATAGCGCCATCTTATATACAATCTTTGGAACGCGTTGCGAAGAACACACTGACTAGATTCCACTCGATACGTTTCCTTATAAATAAATCTATTTTAAATAATTAAATATATAAATGTACATAAACGTTTTACGTTCTCTTATAATAAAACATAATAGGAGGTAGCTTAAAAAAATGAGAAAGATCATCGCAATTGGCAGAACTATTTTTACTACTTGTGTTTTGATAAACACGAATCGCGCATTTGTAGGAGCAATAATAGTTGAATATTCCGATCGTAAGTATGTAAATAGTAATATACTCTATATGTAAATGGTGTAAAAATAATGTTTTTAATGTACCGACTAGAAATGAGATCGCATTATAAATATACACTACATTTGGTTGACTAGTTCAAAATGATGATGACTAAAGATATTACTAAATAAAAAAATGACTAGATAAATAATTTGGTTACATTGTAAAAATTTTAAAGACTAGATATAATTTTTGTAGAGATCAAATGAAAATATAAAACTAAGAGTGACTAGATTATTGACTAGGTATATAATTGCAGTAGAAACTAATAGTCAGTCAAAACAAAAAAAATGGCTTTGAAAATCAGACAAAAGTCGTGTGATGTTGACTTTAACCCACCGCACGAGACCAGCGAGCGAAGCGATCGTGTCGCGTCAGCGCTCGTCGCGTGGTATAATCGATTTTAGTGCGTTTTCCGATCAAACAGATCGATTATGTATATATACTATAATAGTTGTTTATTACAGCCGAATTTTGATATAACAAATATTTTTTTCTATGACTAAGACATATTTTTAAGTTTGTAGTTTTTTTTATTTATTAGTTGTTTTGACCAACGTCCTTGGTTAAAATTTTGACTGAGTTTACAAATCTCAGTTAAAATTTTGGGTGTGGTTTTAAGCCGCTATGAGTTATGACTGTCCTATAAATATGAATATTTTTTTTTGATAAATGACTAGCATCGTTAACTTCGCTATTTAAACGACTAGAATACGTTAAGAATAAGGAAGCTTAAGAGAATATATAAATATTTTTTTTTAATAATTAGATATTTTTTTATAATTTTTTGACGAATTTATAGGAGAATTTTTCCACTATGACTAGATATATATTAAAAGTATATTTTCATGCTTAATTTCTACGTATAACTTGCTCCGTTTTCCAAGTTTCGCCCTACTTACGATTCCGATGGATACTAGAGGGTGGTGAAAGAATTATGAGAAGTGGTAAGTCAATGCACGGAGGTGGCCGGTGCATCTAAAAATATGCCTGGTTCTATCGATTGCGATGACCCTTCGGTCGATAGAAATGCTAAATGCTAAATTACACATTGAATCAATTGTAAATGAAACTATAAACTCATTCTTTGCGTTTTTAAAATCATGTTAATATTTTGAGACCTATTTGTACTTAACACTAATGACGTTTAATGATTACGATTGTAGACAAATTTATTGCCGTTGTATAAAAATGTTTACATCATTTGTGTGAACACTGAAAAAAAAAACATTAATAAAATTATCCTACAGAAACCTGTTTCAAGTAAGCATTTATAGCAGCTTCATATACAATGTCATCTAATAGAATACAATGATAATTAACATTTTATGTGTATTGTATCTATGAGTAAGTTCAATTCTAGATATGATATTTTTATGCCTAAGTGTTGAATCAAGTATAATATATTGTATTGAACTAAGCTACCTCTATAATACGAAATTCTACTACTAGGTACACTGCTATTTGATCAAGACTGATAAAATTAATTAAAATATTATTTACAAGTAATGAGCAATGTCATACATTTACCCAATATTAAATTTGGAATGTTGCTGTAGGAGATCATTAATATATACAAACCGTTAAGGAATATACTTATGTGTAACCAATTTACAGACCTTAAGTAAGCAAAAACACGTAACACACCTAAATCAAAATACTGTAACAATTTAGGAGAAGTAAAAGCTCGAGTCGTGGCTGTAAGGAGCTGAATAGGGGTAAAGAGTGTTAGACAGGGGGTAAGGAAAGCGCGGCACTGGCCGCAAAACATGACGTCAGCCATCCCCCCTCGCTTCCCCGCCCCCTTCATCCTCTGAGCCCGTTACATCTAGGCTTCTAGAATCTTCCGAAGAACAATTCGAAGGACATCTAGTGCGCATCTCATCCCAGTTCAACTCCTGTTGCGGAGGCGGAATCTTTGCCCAGAAGGTATTATAATTGTTGTCTCGAACTTCCTAGAGAACAAAAGAAACCAATGTAGGTATATGTTTACAACACAATTAATAGTAATTGCAAAACAATTTAATATTATGAATGTTCTAACGTACACCTGCAATGTTTTGATTACATTATTTTTTAAATGAGACTCGTCACTGAAAATTGCATAACTGATATGAAAAAAAAAAAATGCTAAATTAAGTAATATAGAATATTTTTGGATATATTTGTTTTATATAATAATATATACTTAAACAAATTCTCAATATCATATGGTCTCTAACGAATAACAACTATCATTTACACTTACAGGCTGATGGGATGGATAGTCCACGTGAACTTGGCGAAAAGCAGATGGTTCTTTCTCTACTTCAGTCACGTTTTCCGGTTGGTCATGGGCCAGCAAATGTTTGCGCAAATACGCCTGCCGTCTAAAGAGCTTGCCACAGCGCTCACAGGAAAACCGTCCCGATTCAGGGTTGGAAGGTTCTCGACGTTTCGTCGCTCCGGGCACCCGAGGCTTATGCCAGCGTCGATGGGACGCCAAATTGGCAGGGCAATTGAACACCTATAATGATATTGTACTTGTAGGTATACTGAATGGCTTATATAAATAAAATATAACTTATGACAATCGCAGCTAACGTGGCTTTCTATTAGTAAGAGAATCTTTAAAATTGATTCCCTAGATTCAGAGATTACTACATCACAACATTAACTACATACATACAAACTCACAAACTTTTATGTTTTTTTGTGATATCTCCATTATTGTTATTAGAATAATAAGTCAATATGAAACTTATAACATCACAGTGTTAATTAACGTTATAATTGACCGATGTTTTGTTTTTGATTGTATTTATTTATCAACAAATTGAAAATTCATTTTTTAAAACATATTCCAAATTAGAAGATAGTTTAGGTTTAGTCAATTAGTTAACTTTTACAGTTTCGAATAAAAAATGAATTGAATATTACCAACTAATTGTATTCATACTATGCATTAATTTTTCCCATAAAATTCGCAGAAGCCTAGACCTATTTGTTGCATAATTATGTGCTTGTTATTGCATCAATGAACAGTTGCACCATCAAATAAGATGAATGCTAATTAATTATCATCGTCACGCACCTCATACCGTTATCATTAAGGTGCATAAACATTTGCTGACATAGATGACGCTTCCCATGGAAATATACCAAGTGTTTATTAAACAACCCTCCCTACATTTCGTTCCCACACTCTGAATATATCGATATTAATAAAAGGTTAAATAACAAATGCTGATAGTGACAAAAATGTACCCTTAATTGGCAATGAGGATTGATGAATTATAGTTTGTTGAATTGAAAGATCAAGGACCAAGTAGGTGAAAAACATTGTTTGTTGTACGGACTTTGACCTAAAAGTGTACATCGGAAATCAAGTTTAAAATATCTGTTGCCTTGAACTCAGCTTATACTAATTTTATTATTTATTAATTTATTATTTATTACTTAAAAAATACCGTAAAACCTCGTGCATTCTTTGTTCATATACTAATATGTTTGTAGAGGGGGATCTTGAAAAAATGATCCGGTTGTAAACATTTTTTCGCTAAAACTAAGAAAGATTTCGCGAAACATCTGTTATCATATTATTCTCCTGGTTAATTTCAGAAAAGGCGATGCAAGCGACTAGTTTCACTTATTTCGCAGAAAAATTACAAAACAAAAATCTTGATACATGGAATAAAATTATAATTAATGAATTGAATTCGATACTATCGAAACTAATAATTAATTGAAATGTTCTTATAAAGAAGCTTATAGAATAATATCACCTTATGTTAGAGTTACCTGATTTTATTACGCATTTATAAGAATGTTTATCATTTTATTGCTATGAGTAATATTCTAATTTTAGAAGAAAATTGCATACAAACAATATTTGCGTGGTTTGCTCTTTTATAATTTTCTTTATACAGGCAATTATATATTATGCTACAATTTTAGTTTATGTTTTAAATGTTTCCAATTACTATTATTTACCTTATCACATTCAGGACAGCGGTATTCAATATGCACGATTCTCGAGCACCTGTGCTGGGCTAGCGCAAACGCATCATTGTACAGCCGGCGACAGAGTCTGCATATATACCGTCCAAGACGATTCTCAATCGTTGCTATCAATGCCTTCGCCTCCTCAGTAACTTCTACCACGTTGAAAGCTGGGTCGATATCGCCCTACAAATTAATAACCTTTATTTTCATTCTTATCAGAAACATTATAACACTTTAAAAACGTTATTAAGAACACTTTACTAAGCATTACATAATTGACGGAACTGCGATAAAAATGCCGTCAATAAATCCAAAGGCGGCGATTTATTTCATTCAAAATGTCTCTAAAGTCACCCCAGTAGTAAGGGGCGACGAGCGTAGAGGTGTTATTAGCACAAAACACAGCACAATACGCGATTTCATAGCGTTTAATTGTAGAAGCGATAAGGAAAGTCACCCTTCGACCCTTACTAATGTTATGGCGAGAGCCGTTAATTAGCAGTTTCTGTTATGTGCTATTTATCTTGACACATTTTCGCGAAAAATTGAAATTTACCTACGAAAAAATTTAGGTTTTATTATCTTTGGGTATTCGTCTTTGTCTTTTATGTATTGAAAAGTATTACAATTGCCTCAGGCACTCTCGACTTGTACAACTTTATAATGTTTATTTAAATTAAATTTTGTGCCTGTTACTTTATCAATTTGTCTAACGCGTGAATTGTCACAAAAACACCGAAAAATCCTGTTCAATTCTACAACAATAACAGGTTTATTTCAGATATGAAGTGTATATACGATAAATATCTTATGCTTGACTAATATAAAAAATATGATATGTACCTTTCTTACAACTAAAGTTTCATCTTCATCGAGTTCTCTTATAATAGTTCCAGACACCGGCGACGTTTTATCCTCATCAAACATGAGTCGTCTAACAGCTTTACTTCTTTTTAATGGATGTTGCAGTTTTGGAGATTTACGAGGACGGTCTTCCACATCTTTTATTTCCACAATTTCAGGGGAACTTCGGTCACTTTTCGGTCCATCGCCATCATTTGGTAAACATGTTCGCAGCTCGTCAAAAAACTGTTTGGTAAACTTTAATTTTTTAGCTTCAGGACTATCACTATCGTTTGAGTTTTCCTCATCATTTTTACGTTTTTGGTTTCTTTCTTCTGTACCGTCTTTGGAATCATCATCTTCAAAGTGGCGAAATATTTTTGGTGGCCTGTCTTGCTTTGATTCTTCTGTAGATTTCCTC
>NC_052109.1:4256471-4336128 GCF_012273895.1 Zerene cesonia
CGTACAAGGCGGTGTCATAGGAGTGGTTTGTTTGAGGGAGAGATCAAGCGGTAGAGAAGGTTCATGGTAGTATGCGAGATATTGTTGAAGAAGTGTTGGATTGTGTTGAGGAACTAGGTCGTGAAGATAATTGCTGGAAATGCGAACTGGTGGCGCAGCATACTGTTGATAAAACCTCGAGGAGGCTAATCGGTGGAAATGTGGTAGTGCCGCTTCCATGTTTATATTTTATTCAAAAATTGTAAATTCGGATCATTATTTAAGTTTGCGAACGAAGCTTTCTTTCAATCATTTTATTTATCTGCAACAATAAGAAATATTTGTTGAAGGAACATAATGGTATTAAGAGAATCGGAGTGAAATAGATTGTTTTGCCTCGTTAACTGGAGTGGACCATTTCGCTGATTGTAACAAGTCTTCAGCGCGTCTTGTTTATTTTATCTAGCATGTTGTAGAAAATTCTTAAGACATTTATTCGTATTCGAGGTGAATAACCAAAAACATATAGATCTTATAAGCAAGTTTTATTAATCTAGTTAATCAAATTCACTTAATGATATTATATGAAGTTCTGCTTTCCAAAAAAAAAAATTAAAAACATGTAATGAAATTTAGTAGATCATTTTGCCTGGGCACTAAAAATAACCGCACTTAATTGATTGACAAAATAAGTCCATTTGGTTAGGGATAGTTTATCCTAGTTCGGTAATTGATGTCTCTGAGATCGCTCTCACGATCACCCCATTGTTACCACCCTCGCCAGACCCACCCTTTTTAAGCAAACTTTTTTATTTTGGTTTAGTACAAACAGAATGAATAAGTTATGTTTTAATTGTCGCATTATAGCTATTTCGTTATCGGATAAATAAATGTATCTCGGGGGACGATGTTGTAAGGAGATTCAAATGACACGTTCAAAATAAAATATTTTGTAAATGCATGTATAAGCTATGAACAACGTATTTGTTAAAACGTTATTTACATTCCTTTTAACTTACAAAAATTTTATTTCTCCGGTTAAAATATTATCATTTGCAGTTTGTTTAATTTTAAGTCATTAATAGTGCACTAAATCGTGTAAAACAAAATCGCTTTCTCTGTCCCCACGTATGCTTAAATATTTTAAACTACGCAACAGATTTGGATGGGGTTTTTGAATTGATAGAGTGATTCCAGAAGAAGTGTATAATAATAAAAAGTATATCTACTAAACTGTGCAGAGCCGTGGGCAGAACCAATTGTCACTCTTTCAGTAATACTTATTTATACTTCCGTTTTAATTACCTATTGTGTTTAAATAATTAACTCTAATATTATGAACCCACTGCCCACAATTTAAAAAAAATCCCATAAAACCTTTTTGGGAGTATTCATCTTCTATATGTTCTATCTCTTTTATTTATACTGCTGTGATAGAAACTGTTGCTTAGTGGTTTTATATTGTATTATGAGATAGAATTAAAAAAAACAATGTGCAATTTTCGTAAGAGCAATTTTAACCGACTTGAATAAAACGAGGCTTTATGTTCCATTATAAATTTCAAAGATTTCCATTCAATTGAATTATCAAGTTTGATAAAAACATTTTATCCTTATTAAGACCCGAACGATCAATGCAATAATAGTACAGGTTGTAATTTTAACAGATTTAAGTCGGTTCGGTTACCGGGGTGTAGTAAGCGAATAATCAGAAATAATTAAATGCATGTTTTTAATTTCCAAAAATTGTAGAATGCTTTCTTTGTGTAAAGTGGAGATTGTTCGAACCGACGGCATAAATAATATTTATGAATCATAAATATTATTTATGCCGTCGGTTATATATTATTATACATAATATTATACCACGTTAAAAATCCTTACATTTCGTTTATTTCGAAACACACAAGATGTCCACCCATTCGGAATTCATAGACAGTTAATAATTACTAGCTGTGATACCCGCGGTTGAAACCGCGTAAGTCCGTATCCCGTAGGAATATCGGTATAAAAAGTGCCTATGTGTTATTTCAGTTGTCCAGCTATCTACGAAGCAAAATAGTATTATTATTCACCAATAGATGTCAGGAAAAAAAACACGAATTTGACATTTTCTAAAAAAAAATCCTAGCTAGATCGATTTATTGCCCCCGAAACCCCCTATATGCTAAATTTCATGAAAATCGTTGGAGCCGATTCCGAGATTCCAATTATATATATATACAAGAATTGCTCGTTTAAAGGTATAAGATAATTAATCCTCGAATACGCTAGGAATAGCAACAATGGACACCAAATAAAATCAGATTCAAAAAAACTATTTCAGGATGAAATAAAGTAATTTCAAAAAGAATAAAAAGTTAGCTAGGGCGTGTCGCCGTGGAAGGCGGATATTTTGGGCGGGGTCATATCCCAGCCGGATTAAATATTCATCTCTTTGAATAAATAACCGTTCGTCCCTAGGAAGAGGAATTGCAGGAAATGTGTACATAAGAATATGTACATACAATAAAATTAAGCGAAAGTTTCTAGCACTCATAAAAACAGCAAGCTTAGTAAGTACCAACGCCTTCATCTCTATCATATCTCATCATCATATTATCTATTTCACTTAAATTATTTATTAACCTTTACCGTTTTATTTTATAAAAATCTTAACAATATTATAGTTTTATTCATTCGTTGCGTATTTTAGGCCTATCAATAATATTTTTATACGAATAAATCCACTTATTAATTTACTTATGAACACTTTTGACGCCAGCGTAATATTCAATCGCACTAAATACCTTAATTTGTATGCAGGAAAGGGATACGATTTATAAATAAGTAATTGGATGAATCATATAAACGTAATTATACTCATATACCGATCATTACGTTTATTGGAAGGTGTTATAACACCTATAACGATCGCCGGAATAGGAATAATTAATATGGTTCGAAGGGCGTGAAAATGTGCTCTATAGTATTCAGGTATAGGTTGTTTAATAATTCGAAATTAATATATCAGACTATTATTTCCTTGTCCTTCAAAAAGATTTAGACTTTCCTTGTTTTGATATTAATCGTATATAGTAATAGTTTATTTCCAACAATCATGAATATATAAAACTTGAAATTTAATTAATGTTGTCATATTCGATACAATAATAAATGTTTGGAGAAAAAAATATACATAAAATTAATCTAGTTTTACCACGCAATTGTTGCAACGAGATTATGGAGAAACATTTAATTGATGTTTCTTATCCGTATTAATTAATCTATACTAATATTATATAAAGCTTAAGAGTTTGATTGTAAGCTTGTTTGTTTGAACGCACTAATCACTAAGCACATCAGGAACTACTGGTCCGATTTGAAAAAATCTTTCAGAATTAGATAGCCCATATATTGAGGAAGGCTATATATGTACATATAGACTATATATGTACCACAAGCGAAAGGGGGGGACAGCTAGTAAAGTAAACAATTTAAGTTATTAAAAAACGCATTGCTCAATAATTGTATTTTTAATCGTACGGTGATGATAACGATGGACGCGGTAGAAAAAACATAGAACACTTTACGCAAAAATGTCAAATAAGATATAGCAAATAAATTTCTCTAATCTAACCCACCCAGACTTTGGCTAAGAGACGCGGGTTCGAATCCCACCTAGTGAACAATTTCTATCTAATCTTTTAAAATTTCTCTTCTACCACCCTTTTCAAATAACTCTTAGAGGACATCCCTATACTTAGCTTACATCTGGCTGTGTCTGTAATTTAACGCTCGTCGTATGTTATCTTATAGTTCACAAATTGATTCAGTTTCATGAACTTTGTGAAGAACCACAAGTCGCTTCTCAAGTAAACGATATAGCACAGAAGTTTAACGCAGACGAAGCGTTCCTACGTTAAGTTTCTAAACGTATACCATATATTTCTATATTTCTATATATGTATTTAAAGAAAATATGGTATTACATGAAATACAGCTAATTTGTTTAAATGCTATGTTAATTTTCAATGTTTAGTGGACAGTTTTACAGCGTCTGTAGGCTTTCTCTTTAGCTTGCGTGTCAAATAACATGATAAAATATGAAAATATACGTAAAAAAGTGACCAATAGACTTTCAAGAACCTATCAACAAGTTGTGTAATATATAAATCGAACAATAAATACAGATGTTTTATTTACACATTACTAATAAATATTTATGATTTTAATCGCAAACTTTATGTGTAAAAATATTTCGTCTATAATTTTGATGTCCTTGGCTTAATTTATTACCATCAGATTAGATGTCATTCACACTTTAAGAGTTCGAATTAAGGAAAGCCTAAATCATAAAAGCTTTAATATTTTAAGAGATATTCCTATTAATATTTTGATTTATTTATTGTTATTGCTGGAAAATCACGTTTAAATCACGGTTCGTATGCTAGCAAGTATATAAGTTATTTATTATCCATTTTATATACGTAGATTGAAAAAAAAAGAAATACAAAATCATGGTTCCGTTCTCGTGTCAAATATAAAATCATTCATAGCGCGGAATAATTTAACCGGGTACTAGATTAATCAAGACTTAAGTCAACGTTTATGATGTAGTAAAAAAAAATCAATATCAAAACAAAATAATTAATTGGCAAGTCATTTTAATAGCATTTTTTATTAGATGGTAACTATGTTTTTATGGTGACTGATGACTGTTTTTTTTTTTTTGAGTTTTTGTTAAAGGAGAACCATATAGTAAGTTACTATTATTTGACATTTTTAATTAATCAGAGATTGTATCGAATGAAACAATAAAATGAAATTACATTAAAATTAGTACGTAATTTGAAAAGGGTTACTACGTGGACAACGCAGGTGCGTGAGGGTGTTACTATGGCGAAAAAACTAATGTGACTCACCTCTTCCTGGTCCTCTGCTGACTCAGCCGGCACCCCTTGGAAATCACCAAAAAATTCGAAACTTTTTAATATGGAATTCGATATTTGAAAATCGAATTTCAGGTAATGTTCGCTGTTTAAAGTTTGTATGAAGTTTGTTTAAGATTCGTATTGGATAATGGTTAGGGGTGCGCGACGTCCGCTCTGGGGAGCGATCGGGACAGGACTGTGGAGTGGTTGCAGGGTGCGCACCTCGGCGCGTGCGGTTGGCACGGGCTGTTTCAACCCTCATACAGGGTGTTCCGTGATTGCTTTATTATTAATACGCTTTATGCACTACTCACTAAACAGCTGATGCAGGTACATCGGTGTAATTCATTGATATAGTAGAAAGAATTGAAGCAAGATATTTTTTATGTAAGAGCTTTAAATAAAATGTTTTTCTTTTTAGCTACACTGGTACACAGGTAGGTAGATGACTGCAGATTTTTTTACTTATTTCTAGATAATACTGGAATGTAAAAAAAACTACACAGTTAACATGAGCACAAATTCGTTAAAGGTACACAGAGCCCACGTTTATAAATTATGTGTTTATTTTTTTCTGAACTTTGAATATCTTCAGTTAAGTTATAAGTAAAAAGATCACCATTGATGAACTCCTATTATTCAAGTAGAAACTAACCTTAACATTCCTAGAATAGAAAACATTCTTATTTATTATAAAACATCCTGTATGCGTTAGTAAAGTGTAGCGTCGTACGTGCTATAGACCCCCATGCTAAATGTTTACAAAGTTTTTTAACCCGTGCTTGCAAGATAAAGCCCGCATCTTACATCACTTGTCACTTGTTAGTTCACTGCCATTCACTATTCTTATCATACTCTATGTTATGTATGATGTAGTTTTTATCATGAACTTGCCAAAATTCAAGGTGAATTTCATATATCACGCTATATTTTATCATGTCTGTATTATTCATCCTATAAAACAGCTTTAATAAAATGCAATTAAAACGCTGATTTAGTTGTGCGTCTATTTTAAATTGTCAGAAACAAACCTTTGTACATTCGGGATGACAGAGATCAAACACAAAATATAAGATACAGAGACATCTTTGGTTGGGCGGATCCGCCCGCCCCGGCGCCGCCCAACCGACGCCCCGCCCAAATACCGCCCAAACACTGAAAATAATTGAATGTAATTGAATCATCATTCAATTAATAAAGCCGTGCGCTGTAATTACGGCGTTTGTGTTCCTCGGATTTCGATGTTCTATGAACTTAGTCTACTTAAGTAAAACTTAACAGCAACGTCATCAAGTGTTTATAACTTAAAGGAATTAATTGAAACTTGTACATATTTTCAACTGACGTCCCAAAAAAGAAGAAGGTTTACAATTCAATTGATTCTTTTGCGTCGTTACTCGATAGCTTTGTAGGTTCTCAATGGATTGACGTGATTCTTTTTGTGTTTGATAGGGGATTGTTGGGTTCATTTGGTCCCATTTTAGAATCCCGCAGGGACGCTGGTGATCTTTTTTGTAGAAAATAATTATTCTGTATTCACTAAGTTCATTTCATACAGTACATCGTTTCATACAGTTCATGTACGTTCACAAAAACAAAGATGACAATATATATGTTTGGAGGAGCCTTGTCTCGACACAGACAACTGAGTACTTTTTTTTTAATACGGTCATCCCAGGCGAAGCCGGGACAAGCGGATAGTGTAATATATAAATCCAGCTGCTCGCCTGTCAGTACGTGACCTCTTGATGCGCGCGCGCCGGACGTCGGAACTTCGAAGCCCTTCGAGCGCCGGAAACACTGCGCCGGCGCATACCACTCGCTGGTGTCACTTACCGGTAATTGAACCTTCGATGATACTCTGGTATAATTGAATGCTGTTTTTTTAGAAATATTATGTCTAAAAAAATTAAGACGATATAAAGATTTGATTATTTCTATTTGAAAACTACTCACTTTTAAAACCATAATAATACGGATAGAGCAATTATTACAACAACAATATTGGACAAAAAAGAATAATAAATATAATATTGAATAGTGTAATACACATAATCTTGTTACGACATAAACTGAAAAAATTTCAAAATACACAGAGTTTGCTAATTAAATCAAATGACAATGGCAAGCAGACACTGTCATTGTCCAGTAGTAGTACCCACAGCTGGTGTCACACTAAAGTCAGTTGTGTACACATACACTCATACAAAAATCTGATATTCTAAGTACTTGTCGTCTGATCCGAAAATATATTTCTGATGCAACATTTAGCAGATAAAAAAATTTCATCCGATTGCTTTCATAGGTCGTTCTTCGATAAATGAACAATTCAAAACTGCAAGATTTTTTTAATTGCAACCTAGTAACAAAGTAGTTTCTAAGATCAGCACAGTAATCAAGTAAATAAACTCTGCAGCTTTACATTTTTTGAGGTTCCATATCCAAAATAAATGTCAGTCCGCTGGTGCGTTACCAGGCTACATCTCATGAACTGTGACAGTTAGACAGCTAAATTTTTCAGAGATGATATATTTCTGTTGTTGCTACAAAAAAAAAAATAGAGATTAAGCAAATTTTATCACGGTTATTAATTGGATGGTTGACGATTTTTTTAAGTGCTCTTTTTAACAACGGGGTACGAAGCACTAGTCTCGTAAGTCCGACTTGCACTTGACCGGTGTTTTGTGTTGTTTTTTATAAAATTCCCATAATTGTGTGGGAATAACTAGTCATCAGTTACGCTAATAGCAGTCCTATTGGCACAAAGTCCGTCATGTCATACTTTCAATTGTTTAATAATTCTTAATGCACATTTGTGTCTTTCACACGTTTAATTATCATATTATATGTGTATCATATTATCTGATTTAATATAAGATATAAAAAATATGTTATACTGTGTTATGCATATAAAAATGCATATTAAATTTTCTGTCGTATTGTTATTTTTTTACACTTTTATACAATTTTAAACTACATAGAACAATTACGTTAAACTAGACTAAAATATTTCACACAATAAAAAGATATAATCTTACACTGTTTGATGCATGAGTTTTAGTAATTAATTATCATTAAATTCAAAATATCATACATTCACACTTATTCGCTATTAATATTAAAGCGTTGTAGGAAATAAAAAATGGATTTCCGATACATCAATAATGTAATATCTATTCTTTTATTTCGTTATATAATTTCTGTAATTTTACTTAGGTATACACAAGAAAGCATCTGCACGTCCATCCATAGATAAATAAAGTTAAAAAAACATCTTGTACCGGGTATACGTAAGGAATTTGTGTATTTATTTAATCCTAACGATTCTATTAGAGATACTAAGATAAACTCATGAAATTATTTTTATTGAATCCATCCTTGTTAAGTGTACACCGTTTAAATGAAATTCTGTTCGTTTAAAGAGGTTTCTTCAAATCAAGTCAACATGCAGTTGAAGCTAATAAAAACGTGTTAAAAAAATCATAATCAATTAAAATATTTTCTTCTGTGCTTCCCACACGGAAAATAGCTTAAAGTAAATATGTTCGTTAATTTTCAAGTATATAAAATATGATGAGCACCTACGTACATACGTACATCATACATAATTCATAGGGTCGTGAAATAATGATCCTAGTTAAACAAAAGGTGTCCGTCCAGTGGTCGTGGGAAATCGACGCCAATCGGAAGGATGCAGGCTGTTGACGGCGCGTCGGTATCAAGTACCGAATTAAATTCCCGTAGTAGTCATGGTATATTGTAAAACTTGGAACTGTTGATCTATTAGTTTTAATATTGTACATACGTAGGTATAGATGTCATTGGACACGTGTTTTGCTTATAATAAAACTATATTTTTATTTTTATTTTTTTTGTAATGATTATGGATTTTCTGTTGCTATTCGATATGTCTAAATTAAAACACTAATATTTTTTGCAGACCATCTAGATACCAATGGCAATATTATGTGTCGTCGTGATTATTTTGCACCAAATGCACCAATACCATGATTATAACAATCAGACCAGCCATTCCCGAGTTTTAGCGAGACTAACGAACAGCAATTGATTTTTATATATAATATTATATATAAGAAGATAGATTAGATACTTAATTTCGCAGTAGTGTTACTTCTATAAACAATAAAAGAAATCAAATAATACAAAAAGAGTAATAAAATATATCGCCATAAACCGTTACATCGATTTTGGTGGAAATCACAGGCGAGGGTGCGATGCACTCTCGTCCAATCACCGCGCAGCTCGAGACAGATGCGCGCGCGCGTATTGTTGCGCGCTCTATTGTTGGGTTAGGGGTGACGTGAGAGCAAACATGTGATATAGATGTTGGACATTTGTATGGCTCATCTGATAGAATTCATAAAAGAACGGTAAAATACACGATATTGTCTACACGAATGTAGTAGATGCTAACATACATCTAAATAATTGCAGCCAAGTATAAGCTTTTGATTTTACATGGCGATGTTTATCCACATATAGTGTTAGTCAAATTTGTAAATAAAATTTAATGGCAAAGGCCCAATAAAGATAAATAACCACCATGTCTTTGCAAGCTTGAATTGTTGGTTTGGTATATTAAATTTTTCAATTTTTTGCGTTTTCCACAGAAATACAGGTTTCTCAACAACTTTTCATGAATTTACTTTAAAAATCTCATCTCATCATTTTTAAACCTTTAAAACACCTAAACTAGTACATTTTTATTAATGCGCGTAGCATTAAAAATGTTTATTAGTGGTGTTGCCAGGTTACGCTCCCTGTGCATCCCGCAGGTGTGCTCCTGGATTTAATCAACTGATTGTAACTGACAGACGAACCCTAACTATAACGTATATTGCGTGGGATGTTACTACATCGGCGCGGCGTCATCATGCTTGTTCGTTTGAATTATTGTTCTATAAACGTATATCTGTACAACAGACAATACAATGATAAAACAGTAATCAAAACATTTTTTTTTTTTAATTTTATACATTTAATATTTTTTAAACAAGTAATTGCTATGCAATATGGATGTTTCATAACTAAAACAATGATAACTTGTAGTAGTTATTTGAGCAAATGAGTAGGTTTACCATACATGTTACATTTTATTTAAAAAAAAACTTCTGGGGATGGCTATCCGGGGGATGAAATATGAATTCGCAAATCTGTTAAATGTCGCAATTAAATGAGGTGTCGTATGTCTTCAAAAATGAAAACAAGGATTCAAAATTAGTTTTTTTGCTAAATAAACAGTTTAACAGATATACGCATCTAAAGGCATAAAAACGTCACACTACCTCTTCTCGAAAGTACGAAGTACTTACAACATTTCGTTGTCCACGCGGATCATACGATTCGCGGTCAGAAAGTTAGTAAAATAATAATTGGGTTTTGTTTTATGTTGGTCTAAAAATACCAAGTAGGTTTAGGTTAAATTACGTAAAATTTTCCTAATAAAGTCCTTTTTTAGTATTTATTGTGACTACGAAGTCATCTTGGGTCCATATTTAGTTCAATAAAAAATATTACAATATTCGGGTACCTAAGACATTATAATGTGTGCATAATTTGATGATAATCCTTTCTCTACCGAATCCTATTGAAAAAAAAACGTAAACTAAGAATAAATTCTCATTGTATTTTTAGTGTTATTGTCATTTTATCTTCACACACCAACTAACGTCCAAATGTTTAACTTGACTGGGGCGCTTAATCATTTTACGACATTAAGTTTGATTGTTCGATAGGATATAACCAAAATGATGACATTATTCTCCGGTGTTTTCGCTTAAAAATAACTGTACAAAAATGGCCCAACTCCAGAAGTAATTTTTTGTGTTGGCTCAGGTAAAAAAAAAATTATTATACAAAACAAGAAGTACGTCAAATCAAAATGTTCGTCTACATCGCGGACTTCCAGCATTTCGTTTTTAAATTATTAGAAATAATTTATAGAACTCCAACTATTATAATAGAGTTTTACGCCAACGTTCACATTCTTTTATCCCCATTCCATTTGAGTAGAATAATGGTGTCGTAATTTAGAGACTTCATAGTCGATTGGGTCGCTTACAAAAGCAGTGAGTACCTGAAAACATCGGCCATGACAGCGCAGAAACTGCACGCGTGTGCGCACGCGCCTGGCACGCGTGCCACGCGCTCCTGCTATGCACCTTGCAACCGTATGCATAAAAATCTGATGACATTTCTACTTTTTTTTTATTTTACAAACGTTTGAATGTGTATTTCTTTTATGTTATATTTATTTAGTGTTCATATAGATAAATTTGACTAAAAATGAGGAGGAGGAGGATTCGTAAAAAATACTTTCAGTCATAGTATGCTTATGCATACATTTAAACGACTACTTTAAGCGATACACAAACAATTTTATCATAGCTATTAATATTATATATTAATATACTTACGCAACCGTTAACCATCTTAAAAAAGTGGTTGAAATTAAATATATAATTCGATGTTATCGGGCCATCGCTGCTGACGGTATCGTTACGCAACTTTACACAATACAGGATTAATTTATTGTGTTTTTCGGCGTATGCTTTAAAAAGAGGGTTCAAGGAACACCTATATGTGCACGGCCTCCTAATCCAGGGCCGTTATTACGAGATTTAATTGACGTAATTGCACATTTCGAACGGTTTTTTTTGCAAACATTGAAGTTATGGGAAATATTTCGATGTGTAACGTAAGTTTTATCTTGAATCTATTTATCATATTCGTACACGCGATTTATGAATAGATAATAAAAGAAGTTTGTTTGTCTTAATATTACTTTAAAGTTTAAATATGAATATTCAAACAATTTATTTGGGTATCCATTTTTGAAGAAAACATCTAGAAATTTTCAAGGGATTATAATTTACGTGACATCCTATTATTTAAGTAATTTAATTGGTTAATTTCCGCGCCCATAAGATAAATTTAATTAAATACAATACACATATTTATAGTAAACTACAATCGAACGAGGATTGGAGAACTTTTATTCTCTAAGTTTTTAAACTATGTCTATCATACGTTGTAACTCATGCCCATAATTTATAACATTTATAAAACACATAAACATATAGTTATTCTTCTCCTTGTCAATTGTACTGCAACTGAACGGCACGGGCGCATTATCTCAATAATAATAAGCTGTTTATCTCGCCCGTATGAGGTTGATAGCAGCTGCGCGAGCGCCGTGATACAAGCAGGTGTACGTCACGGTAAGGGTGCCGTATGCCATTGAACTGTGCTTCCAAAGGTACAATATTGGTGGCGTATTAAATTTTTACATGTGTGAGTTTGTTTGGTTGCTTTTAACCGACTTTCGCGGAGGAAGTTCGTAATGTGTACCATATATCTAGTCACATATTAATTACTAGCTGTCCACCCCGGCTTCGCCCGTGGTACAAATATAGCCTATAGCCTTCCTCAATAAATGGGCTATCTAACACTGAAAACATTTTTCATATTGGACCAGTAGTTCCTGAGATAAATGCGTTCAAACAAACAAACTCATTAGCCTTATAATATTAGTATAGATAAATAGTTTTTCGGCGTAGGAAGAAGAAAAATACAGACTTTCCCGGGGTTTTACCTGCATATATCGCGTTCCCGGGTGATTTCTGAGATAAAAAATATCCTTTGTCCTTCCCCGGGTCTTAAACTATCTTTGAACTAAATAACATTCAATTAGTAAGAATTATGTATTCGTTAACTTGTGAGCATTGCAATCTTAACGTTTATTTTCCTAAATCGCAGGGAAAGTAAGTAAATATTTAAACGTCTTAGTCAGCTCAAAAAGGGCCACGATACAAATCGATCGCCAGATATTTAATTATTTTGGCAAGAATTTCCTTTTAAATGTGATTGCGTTTAATAGAATTCATATATAGATAAATAAGTGACATTATAATATTTAATGAAAACTTATTATACTTAAACGCTAAATAAATAAAGCAACACGGGCTGTACTTTACATACTTAGGTATTTAAATAATAAAACTAAGAATGGTTGTCCTGCTTTCCAAAAGTATATCCAACTAATTTATAATAATTAACATCGAAATGACTAACAATCAGACTTTTGTTTTAATAAACAGGGGTATCATAATCCAATCATTGCCATTTTTATCCTGCAAATTTTAAATAGTGTTTTGTACAATGGTTTCAGAATAATTCATGAAACAATATATGCGTACCCAGTGCAAGTAAATCACAACCTTATTCACAGTTGTTTTAGTTCCAAATTCCTTGTAGTTTAGGATTAGTACATTGAATCGATTGTACAGCGAAGTGCTCACTACTATAGGCATTTACCAAAAGATTTATAAGTACATGCTTATCATCATGCCCAATAGTCAGAATGCGGGCTGTAGTCATTCAGCAGGGTGCAAACAATAGGTACTTGGCCATCAAGAGACTCATTTTAATACTATTTAGCATTATATCATACGCATTTTGGCCGTTATTACTTGACTGTCTGCCGCATACAAACGCATGCCAACTGGCTCTCTCATTCGATCGTTCAAAGTAAGAAAATCAATATTAAGAACTATTAATAAAAGTGATGAAATCATTTAAAGAATGGAGTTTAACATCCTTAATACTTTATAGATTACTACCAACTATAGGTGATTTGAAAATCATACATATTTAGTTTTAACAAAAATTTGATCCGCCACCAGCTTTCAAATAAAAAAAATAATAAAAATCGCTTCGCGGAAACAAAAAAGGCGGTCAGATTAATAACCTCCACTTTTTTTTTAATCTGTTGAAAGTTTATGCATATTTTGCAGATTTATATACTGTACAATAAATATGAATGATTTTTGTCCTGTGTTGTGGCTTTATACGAAATGGGTGTACCTAGAAGCTTTGTAAATCTACCACATGTCGAACCTTTGTTGCATTCGGCTGAAACTCGATACCCTTGATGCAGTCCCTTTACATCGTTAGTGACATCATATTGTGGCTAGATATTAACTACCATATCAACTACATACATACCTTCCATTGGGTTTAATAATTATCATCATTTAGACCATTGTATACAAGTAACTATAATGACGACTCTGAAATAATTATCCAAATAATTTTTAGTCCGAATGACAAGTAGATTTGAACAGATGTTTTTTTAAATCAGTTCTTACGTCTCGAAAAGATTTAGAAGCTTACCTAAGCTATAGTTCATCGGAACTGGTCTTTTGTTGATAGCATTAAGAAAAGATACGTATGAATTTTAAATATCTAATCGTGTTATATATAAATGCACGGCAAAATTTCAATACAGCAAACAGTATATTTTAAATTATTTAAACCACTGTGACATCCTCGCTTCAAGCACTATTATCTGTCTTAATTTGTTATTTAAAGATAAGAAGCACTTGTCGGCAAGTCAGGTATGTCATTACCGCTCCCCTAATTTCCTTGAGTCCAAGTTCACTAGGGTGCAACAGGTGGACCTGCTCCTTGAGGGGCGTAGTGCGTCTTGAAGGGCTGTGAATGAATTGTTTACCTTTTGTTACTATTATTAACTGTACTAGCTTCATTCACAATGGAGGTGTATATCAGTGTTACCTTATCATTTTAGAACGTTTAACCAGCTAAAGAAAATGGAACGGAAGGACAGGTTTTTGTTTAATAGCTTTTATAACATATTTTGAATCCAAAGGAAACTTTTTGCTTTCATTCAGAAAATTTGCGCTTTAAGGATAATTTGGGTCAGAATAAAACAAGTTCGTCGTTGTTTGGTTGTTATTTAATTGGGAACTTGCAACTAATTTTGTTATTAAAAAATGATCAAGCATTATTTTTGATAATGAGACTTCCCAATGCTAGTAAACTATATTTGACAATATTAACTCCATTTCCTTCAATTATTTCTAATCTTTTAATCTCTGTGCATGTCGTTAATTAACCTTTTATGTCACTAAGCATGCGTTAACACAAATTAATTAAGTTAAACAAATTCCATTACATATGTTATAGTCAGATGATAAGCTCTGTAATGGTCACATTTTGAATAATAATTATGATGTTATATTAAAGAGACATATGGTCTGAATGTATGTTTGTTATAAAAACTCGTGATTGGTTTATCGAAGAGTTACAATATATATGAAAAAAATATTGTTAAATAGGAAGAAGAGGAATGGAGAATGTAAATGTAATTCGTAAAAAAATAACAACAATTAATGAATTTCCGATCATACATTCTCTTTTTAGTAACCAGCCTTGACAGCTGTTATTTAGAAAACTTTAAATTAAGACATCACATAATTCAACAGAAACATTTAGTTACACTAATTCAATTCCATGATATATGTGTCAGTGTAACCACTAAATCATATTACAAAAAAGCAACTTTCTCCGCAAAAAGTAACTTCCGACCCCCGAAACTCGCCCCATTGAACATCTGACGAGGTGAATGAATTCTTTACGTTAGGGTGCTTACCAAATGATATAAAATGTACTCCGTTTGTAAAGTTACGGCCAAACAATTACATTCCGGCACACATCTGTCAGGGTTTAGACAATCACGATACGTCACGCGATTTAGAAAAGTGCGCCGCGATCGACTTAATACTTTAAATGGTTTTATAAGTAATGTGCGAATGTGAAAACAGATCAGTTTTATGTTGTTGATGTGTTAAAAATGTCAATCCAATTTCAAATATAATGGCAAAATATTCATGGTTTAATTTGTATTTAAAGTGATTAACGGTAATTTCTAGATTGTGTAAATTAGATTAGGTACTTCCTCTTAGTATACTTATTGTTTGTTTAATCTTGTTCCATTTATATTTTAACTTTGGCGTTATAACGTGTATTGTAATTTATAATTATTTATAGTTTGATAATGGAAACCAAACGATAACTTTCTGAGTATTTTTTAGGCTTGATCAATGCGATGTCAACGTAAACTCTCTAAGTTATTCGCCTAAAATTATAAATATTATTAACTCAAAAATTTCGAAGCTTAAATCTGGAAAAATGTACTTACAAAACTCCATTCCCAACATCAGAATAAGGGATTTCTCGTATCAATAACGTGAGTCGCAGTACACCGCCGACAGCTGCGGCGCGCGCGCACCCGTCGCGTACACTAATGCGGCGCGTTTTAATTACGCGCTGATAAATCTGCGCACGCGTGCCGTAGCGCTCGTGTGGACACCGCCTTACATTGTTATACTTAATGGCATGCAGGGCTATTTTATTATTGTCATGTTTATGCCTTTAAATCCAAAAAAGGACACTATGAAGGATAATGGTGTAATATTCAAACTTTGGTTTTGTGTAAATTGTCCCATTTATAATAAGTTTGAACTTCAATCAGGTGTTTCAGCTTATTAGTGACCAACAGAGGAAATCAGAGTAATTATAGTAAAAGTAAATTGACTATAATTATATGGACAGGGCAACACGTGTTTCGTATCCTGCTATTCGCGTAATCAATAGTAGTATTTTATTAAGTTTCTCTTAAATAATATTAGTTATTATTAGGAGGAACGTATCAGCAGATGTTTAATTTGTATCAGCAATTAATAGCTTCAGATCAATAAATCGATGTAATTGTATTTTAAATAACCGCAAAAATGCATCGATTACGATCATCTGTTTCTAATGATCTTAGTCGATAAATTGAACAGTTATCATAATTTAAAAGAGGGGACTTCGACATGATTCTTTTAAGTTATTGTTTATCAATGTTGTGCCTTATATATTAATACTAGCTGCGCGCCGCGGTTTCACCTGCGGAAGTCCGTATCCCGTAGGAATATTGTGATAAAAAGTTGCCTATATGATATCAATAGTCTAGCTACCTACGTACCAAATTTTATTGCAATCGGTTCAGTAGTTTTTGATAGAAAGAGTAACAAACAAACTTTCGCATTTATAGATATTGTTTTAAACACGCTTTTAATTACTTCATCTGTATGTTTGTATGTAACCGATTACCTTAGACTCGATTTTGACTCACCTTAAACGGACACATTTAATTCACGATTTAGAAAATAAGATTTAGGAAACACAAACAGATAATTTTATATGGTTTGTAAAAATAACATAAAAAAGAACTACATATTAATTTTAAATATTAGTTTTATAGCATTGAAATGCTTAATAAATGAGAAATTTTGAAAGAAGTTTTTCCTAAAAGCTTGATCACGATTCGATTCGATTGCTGAGTTAGGTTAGTTTTACGTATTTTTCATTAAAGAACTTGTTATTTTTATTATTAGAAGTTATTATTTAAATAGATTAATATAAAGAACATAATTAATAAAATATAAGTTATAATAGCTCACGTTAAACAATGTTCTCGAATAAACGAACTGTCAAACGCATAAAGCACTGCTAAAATGTAACTAAATCACGGAGAGATTGAAAATCAATGTAAGAACATTGTCTAGATGTTATTATTGTAATAGCAAAGTCAACTTTGAAGAAAAAGCATCCCCCTTGAAATCTATTTGAAAAGTGACCGAAGATACTATTAGGCAGTCGCAAATCCCTCGTGATTCAAGTAGGTTCCACATGAAAACGAAATAAAGATGTATTTGAAATAAAATTATTTCTATGAAATTGTTGTAATGAAGATTTAAAAGAATTTTTGTTTTTTTATGTACAATTACACCATAATTAAACTTTAAACAATCTCTACGGTGTTGCTATCTGTTAACGCGTTTTAAAATTTTATTTTAGCCTTATGTAGAACATTCTGAATATTTCGAATCAAATATCTTATTATCATTCAATAAACTTAATATTATTTGTATAAAAATTATAGTTATTTACTACTCCGTGTCTTACTGTTTTTCATTACATTGATTCGCTGGTTATACATGTATACCTAGCCCATAGCACTCAGGGATGAAGTACATATGCAAGTGTAAAAGAATTTTTGAGACTTGCCTGTTCAAACAAACAATCTCTTTAGCTTTATATGATAAGTATAGGAGGAGGTATAAATATAGATTAAAACAAAATCAACCACATAGTTACATCAATTTTATTTTATTATTACCTAACGTAGTAAATCTGTTGATACCCTACTCCATCAAGAAATAAGATTGTGTACACGGAAGTAGACGTCCACAGTAGCTGACCACTCAAAATTTTCAATAGACCTGTTATATTGAATATTCCTCTATGATAAAATTGTATAAGTATATCCTATCACTTGTTTTTTTCCATTCGAGATTTATAATTGCGCATCGACAATGCTACAAAGTATTACTCATAAAGGTCCCTTAATTGATTAATTGCTTCATAGAATTATTGTAATCATTACAAGTGTTCTTTTGTCTCAACAATATCTAAACATTACTTACTAAAATAATTATGACAATGGGTTGCGAAACTGCCGTGCGATCGAGTTTAAAAGATAGTTGTTTTCTTACATAATTTCCATTTCATATTAATTTGTAACTTTATCTAATACCTCTTTTAAACTAAAATCAATTATTATTTTAATAATCTGAGCTAACATTGAAACCATTGTAGATTTAATAATACATTTTAGTCATTCTAATAGCTATTACCTCACATAGACACAAACAAACAAGATGTCAGAATTCACACGCGGCCGGAAACACAAGCTGCAAATTGCCCTCCGCCTTTTACCATACAAATATACTACGTGTACGGAAGCCAACGATTTTACCTTAAAAGCTAAAAAATATAACACGATTATAGACCTTAGCGCGATAGCATTAAAGCCCTCTCGTCAAAGCGGTATGAACTTTGTCGTCACGTAAATTTTTGTCTCCATGTTAAGTAAAGTTCCGTTTCTATTGTTTACCTTTATTTTATGGATGTTATATATTTCTAGTAGTACATATTCCTCGTATCATATAGATGAAGTGAAGAGAATATATTAACACACCATTAATGTTGCTTCAAATTTTAGCACTAGCGCTATGGCTATACTATGAAGTACTATACAAAACTTCATGGTTCACAAATTCTAAATGTGTAATTAAAATACACTTTGAAACAGATATAACACATCTAATTAAATTATCTGTTTTATTTTAGTTAGCTCGTTCATTTGGTCACATATAATCTAAAGTTTATTTATTAACATGATACTTTATTTTTACCTCAATAAACTTGAAAATAAAAATAGTTATCAGAGCTCACAATTAAAATAAATATTATAATTACCTTTAGTTTTCCATATCCCCCAAACTTTTGAACAAATAAATAAATAGTTAAACAACAAATTCTGATATGTGGCCAATGCATCAATTTAACCTCTTTAAGTTAACATTTGAAATATAAAAAATCATTAGTATGGTAACATTCTCGAATTTATAAACAAAATTTTTCAAAAGTGTTTTTAATTAACGAAAGTAATCCATGCATTGTCATAACTTCATAGGGGATGCTACTCTGCATATAACCGTTAAAATCTCTTAAATAACATTCATTCATTTGTAAAAAGCAGTTAATTAACACGCTTTTATTTATACAAATATGTTTTCATAGGTCAAGCGATATACAATTCATATGTAAGACAATAGTTATTGTGCATGTTTTTTGAGTCTAGAAACTTTCAAAAGTGTAGATTTTAAACATTTATAAATTCTTGTCTTGAGGTACACACTTGCTTGTAGAGACACACTAGCATCCTTCCTACTAATATTATAAATGCGAAAGTTTGTAAGGATGTGTGTGTGTGTTTATTGCTCTTTCACGCAAAAACTACTGAACCGATTGCAATGAAATTTGGTACGTAGAGAGCTGGACAACTGGAATAACATATAGGCAACTTTTTATCCCGATATTCCTACGGGATACAGAGTTACGCAGGTGAAACCGCGGGGCGCAGCTAGTAGTATTATATATATAACGGGTGAAGGAACTAAGTCATTATTTATGTCACTTATCGTTGTAATAAACACGAATGCTGTAAAAAACAACCTTACATACGCTCTTGGAGTGAATTGAAATATTTTTCGAACATTTTCCAAAAACAACAAAATCATAAGCAAAAAAAGTCTTTTATTTTTTGTTTAACATCTTAATGCAAATGCTTAACGTATAGAAAATTCTATCATGAAACAAATATTTTACGAAAACAAATTTTTCCGTATTTGGCAACCTTATCATCAGAGGCGGCGTATTCATTATGGTGTTATGTTACATTACTTATTACGGATTCGCCTGCAGCATTCAAAGTGCATATCGATTTCAACCAATATGCAGTTATTATCATCTCTTATTAGTATATAAAAGTTATACAGATTGGAGAGAGGAAAGTTAAGTATTTCAAATTATCTTTAATAACTTTGACTTATTGTAAATTTTACTATAAACATATATTGCATGAACGATTTAATAGTCTAAATGTATATCGACGCGTGGATATTTTAAAATTAAATAATTTTATTTGATTGTTATAATAACTGTAAGAATAATTTAATGTAATTTAACTGCTTTATGTATAATACTCGCGTAAAATCAAACACTTCTATTTTTTGTTTACAATGTTCATCCTATATCTGTATATAATATAAATTATTATAATGCATAGAAATTATATTAATTTGTGATAAAAAATAATATAAATTTACGTTTTTATGTACAAAATAATAAAAACTCGCAACCCAATATATTTCAACGTTAATATTAGAAGGGAACACTCAAATTGGTATAGAAAATATTTTATGTAAAACAAGACAGGCAGCTAATTGATATTAGCTGTAAGAGTAGCCCAGTTTATTATTAAAGAACGAAGATAATTAAATTAAGCAGACTTCTTTGACGCCTGCGCGAATAATATTTTTATTAAACTGTTAAAAAACTTAGTGACGGTATCAATGCTTATCGATGATATTGTATATACGATTAGGTCTTATGCATCTCAACTATAAGTGGAGGTACCCTGAGAAACGCATAAAATTCAGACAAACAAACGAAAAGAACTTGAACATAATATTAAAACAGCAGTCTTTTTAAAATGTTCAGGACCAAAACTTTTTTGGATTTCGTGGAAGAAGAGACTGTAGGACATTATTTGAGACAAGGGAAAACTCTATTTAATTAAAAATCAAGACCTGACAATGACACCTCATTTAATTGCATATTTTCGAATTTATTTATTTATCCTCTGAGTGTTGAGCATCGTCACGAAATGGGCCAGCTTGCGCTGGGAAAGTAACCAAATCCCCACAGAAAATCGGCGTGAAATAGTAGCATGCTACTTTCGCCCGTATCCTTTGCCTCACCAGTCCTAGTCTTTTATCCCATAGAAGGGGGCTACGCGTTTGCAACGGCACTCTGCAATGTTCATGGTAGTGATCGCTTTACAATACATTTAATATTGGTCAATCACCATAAAAATCATAATATGTTTTATCCAAATCAGACAAACGGACAAAGAGAAAAACCTTTTTTTTTATGTCCCAGTCGGCAATGGAGCTGGTGGGTCGCCTGATGGTAAGCGCTACCACCACCCATGAACATTTGTAGAGGCATAAGGTTCGTTACAGACCTTATGCCTCTACAAATGGATTGCCGACTTTTTGGGAAGGGATTAAGAAAGGATTGGCGAGAGGAATAAAGGAAAGGACTGGGAAGGGAAGGAAAAGGATATGGGCCTTTTTTATATTAAGTAAACTGCCATTTACATTATTTTTCATTCATGCACTCTGAATAATTTGAAAATTGATTATTAATAACAATAAATCATTAATAATTATGCAATATCACGCTGATGTTACCTTCGACATATTTTTAATGTTTCGTTAAATATAAAAAAATATCAATATTGTTAGGTAGGCATCACTAGCAAGGTGGTAATTAGTAAGTTTGAAGTAGGTAGCGCGGCCGACGGACCCGTCATAATCGAGCCAATTATGCGGAACCAATAAACAGGGGACAATAATTAGGTCGGCTATTTTAGTTATTTCCTACAAAGAGCTGCAGAAATGTTTCACTTTATGACGCCTTTTGGTATCAGTCACTTGTAATAAGTATTAATCGCACGTTGTAACCGTAACTTGTAATTATATCAGTATATTTTAATAAGCGTTCCAGCCCAGCTTCACCCTTGGTACAAAATAAAAGCCACAGGAATCACGTACATATCCAAAAGTGAAAGAATTTTTTAAATTAAATGTGTAGTTAGTAGGATCGACAGGCTCAAACAAAAACCCTTCATCTTTATATTGTTAATCATAAGTATTGGATGGATATAAAATATTAATATTATACTAAAATATGTTCAAAATGGAGCTTTCATCAAGCTTTACATTCATTCTTCACACAAATTGAAACATAAAAAACATACAAAAACTGATATTTATGTCCATATTCAATATTATGCATAATTTCTGCATCGAGTTTATTCGGTCATGAATTCTAATTTCGTAATCTCTTTTAAAATAATGGATATTTCATATGAATAATGACCCCAACCATGTTGCAATGAAAAAACACAAATATTTTTTTTTTCATTTCATTACTGTGTACCGCGACACTAGCTAGCTAGCTACGATAATTTTATGAATTATTATAATAATAGGTTGAATTATTTTTAGTCCTTAAAACTGTCGTGTTGGGGTTTCACAATTTTCCATGTGGTGGCACTCACGTCAGCCAGTGCAATGTAGCGTAAATATTGCAGTTACTTGTTATATGTAATTATGAAGTTAAAAAAATCTTAACTGATCTGAATTTAATTCACACAGAAAACTTACATTCATAATCTCATTGAAATAAAATTTTAATTTGCAAATATTTGCTCATATTTAAATTAATTTAAGGCAATCAAACGCTTATTCTTGCTCTGCTTCGACAGATTATAATACGAGCAGTATAATTAATAATATTAAAAGACGAAAATTTATAATTCTCATCAATATACAAAACTCAATTGTACTTTTCAGTGATTACAAGCCGTGGCATTTTTTAATGTCTAATTTGTTCGGTACCAGTTTTCTTTTTCTTGTTATTTCTGTACTAAATAGCATATGCATGGTTGAAATTACTTCAAACGATTATGTTCGGTATTTTTCGGTATTTATGAATTCTGGTAACTGACTATGAAATATATTACCTCCTTGATGTAATCTTAAGTTTCAAATCTAAACTAATGTATTAAAGAGGCAACATGTTTTGTCTTATTTATTAAAGTTTGTAAAATTTTCGCAAGCACTACTTGGCTGATTTAAAAAAAAACTTTTACCATTACAAAGCTGTGTGTCTCTTCACTGCGTCTCGTCACTACATAGTTTAAAACAAAGTCACTTTCTCTGTCCCTATGTCTCTATGCATGCTTATAACTTTATTATAAGAGTGATTCAAAATATGTTTTATTTATAATAACATCTATTAACCACTCCGAATTTAACATGTGCGAATCCGCAGGCAAAAGTTAGTAAGCTATACAGTCTATATTATGTACTAAGGGCTAAATCGCCGCGGACTGCTAGTGAAAACATATGTCCACTAAACTACTCTCACAATTAACTACTTATAAATTAGAACCCAATTAATAAAAAAAGATTCAACAAACACGCTGAAGTTTACATAAGAACACGCCTTCTTCTTATTACCTTAAAATGTCTAAAGGGGTTCCTTCCTCGTGACACACGCCTGCCAAATTGAAAGCTAAATGCTGAATAAAGTTATTTGCTATGAATGCCTCCGGGCACAAATTTCAATTATTGTCGCATCCGAATAGTTACTATGGGGTTTTTGATACAACCAGTTGGAAAAGCTGTAACCTGTTTTTTTATGTAATGCGATACAAATTCTAATAAAATTGATTTATATAAAATATATTACAAGTGTAGTCTCCATAAGATATAAATTACTTCAATAATTCCTATACATATTTACAGCAACAATGTTTTGCAAAATATTGAATTTATATGTATTTACCATATACGACTTAAATTATATGGCTTCTTGGCATTTTCTTCAACTTTAGAGGTAGATACGCTTTCTTTGAAATATTCGATATTTTAATACCTAATTAAATGCTTATTAGATCCCTTTAATAAAATAAAAACCTAATTGACTTATAATTTATAAAATAACGTAAACAAAATAGGATGAGCTTAAGTCAAGTTTAGCTAAATAATATTTGCGATATTTCTAGAAATAAAAATATGTGAATATAAATAAACAACCACGACTGTACCAGACAGTAGGTGTATTCCTTTAGTGTAAGGGTCAAAATATTTTATTAGCCATGCGATTTTAACAGAGTTGAGAGGGCGACAACTAGATTACTTCCCCGAGGCTGACAAATCGAGTGCGCCTCTCACAAATCGACGCGACCCTTGTGAGATCATTTGCAAAGCATAAGCTCTTTAGCAGAGTAATAAATTTCAAATATGCTAAAAGACTAAGAGCGAGCTTAACAGGTGAACATAACAATCCTTGCTGTAAAGATATTAATTAACACAACTTCTTTATATTCTATTTCCATACTAACTGAAATTATTTTTTTTCATGTTTGATAGTATAGACTGATGTAAAAATAATATGTCAGTATAAAAAAATACAGCTGTACAGTGCCATTCCACACCTTTACAAATCTGCATACTCTAGACTTCGTTTTGCAACATGTGTTTCTTCTAATATTTATAATTTTTTCAAATGAAATTAAAATGTTAATAGTAAATTGGGTTACATATTTAAAGCAGCTTATTTTGATTATTCAAAATAAGCTTAAAACACATTTTGCTCAACGAAAAAAACAATATAATAGAAAAGTAGTACCATAAGTAGTAACCAAAATGATTCTGTTCGAAATTACAGCCTTTGTGACTATGCTTCATTATTTTTATAACAAGTAAAATATGCAATAACCAGTAACTAAACATTAACTACTTCAAACAGAAAATCACATAAAAAGTTATGATTAAACGCCAATTTTAAAGCCCCTTATACAATCTGTAAATATAAAATGAGTTAGGTAAAATATTCATGAACATTTTCCCCGCGAATTGAGAGGTCTGTCCCCTCCTTAAAGCGTCTTAAGAGGTGTGCTCGTGGATATTATCTGTAAAGATTGTTTGATGGATTATAGATCCGTTGTGATATTTTCAAAAAACTTTTAAAGGGAATTTGATTTGTATAAACTTTCAACTCACTCCAAAAATGAGGGGGCTACCAATTCGACAGCATTTTTTGGTGTTGGTTACCTCATATCTTTTTACTGGATAAACAGAATTTTATAATCCTTTTTTAATAAAAACCTGGTGTCTCCTATATGGTACCGTTTAAATTTGGGTTAGATGTGACAATTTGAAGGCGGTTTAGTAATTTGTTAAAAAAAATATTTTACTTAAATACATGCTTGCTAACAAGTGTAAACACGAATATTTCATAAAATTTTCCGTTCTATTTTGTTTCATTTTATAAAACATTATCATGCCGATAATTACTAAATAGTAGGCCAATGCATAAATGTATCACATACTATATTATATATAAAATAAGCTAATTTGAATTATTCAGCAATGTCAGATTGATTTCGCAAAAGCTATTGCACCGAAAACCTAATTATAATATAGATTTTTCCATAAAAATATAGATATATATCAAAGTATCGTCTAACTTAACATTGACGCTATAAATTATCTTTACGTTTAACAATCGCTCGTCAGATGAAGCAAGAGTAATAGCTAGTTAAAATAAATTTACGTCAAGTGCAGGGCGTTAATTACAGAGTGAAAAGTTCACGAACGTCAGGCGCAAGCTATGATTTCGTGTCGTCGCTAATGATTGTAGTTATCCAAATACCTTGTATTTCATGTCGAAAAATGTTTTCATGATATTTCTCGCATACATTATTAAATTGACGAGTTTTATATATCATTTATAATGTTTAATAAGACACTTAGCAGTTCAAGTTTTTCTTTTTAGAATTATACTTAAACTAGACAGAAAGGTCCGTCTCATCATCACTAACATATCCATCGGTTCATGAGATTAGCGAGATCAAACAAACTCATCAGCTTTATATTACTATTATTATAGATAGTAGGTATATACTAATTTTACTATTTTATCCATTAAATGTGGATAAGAATTATCCAGACTAATACGTCCTGATAACAAAAACGAAGTCTCGTGTCTCCTAGTGGGGTATGGGGCAGATGATATCTCTATCAGTAAAACACTGACAGATTTTCTGTTGTTGCAAGAAGATTCCTTAGCAAGATCAGCATATTTTGAGACAATGACAAATGAGATATATTTTTTTGGGAATCCCCACCCATATTTAACTGAACCATTTACACATCGTTTTCCTTTATTCGCAACAATCGAACTTATTATACTTAATGCGCCACGCAGTTTCCATTTATACCATATCCTATGAAGAAGTATAGCCCTTACTAATGTCTCATAATGTATATAGTATTCCATAAGTCAAATCGAATGAGCAGTTTAAAATATTAGGACAGAAACTGAAATTATAATATAATTGTTATATTTTAAACAAGCAAAGGAACGAAATAAACTGTTAAATATATTCTACAGTAATGTTTTATTTTCAATATCACGATCGGAATATAGGTATTTTCCAGACTCAATCAACGAGCCCAGCGTTGAGAGGCTTAGCGCTCCATAGGTGAGGTGTTCGCGCTCCGACATCCTGAGGGATTCCTTCTCGTTCCTTTCAATGTTACTTGGAAAATTCAATGAAGACGGCATCAAATTGACTGAGCTTTGAGCCAAATAAGATACATCATTACGCATCTATCTGAGAGGCTTGCGTGTGATGAATTCCAACAGGTGACTTGGGGAAGGCCTATTGAAAATTGTGATACACGATTATGGTAAATTTTTTACATCTATTTTTAAATAATGTTGTTATATAAAAGTACCTATTATATTACATTTATATATATATATATATACCTATTATATTACATTTATATATATATATATATATATATATATATATATATATTCAATTCATGATTATTGTTTATTTTACCATTTACATAAATTGAATGCAGTAGAAGGTTGAAATAATACTGAACTCTGACGATCTTGACAGAATACCAAAGCTGTAGTCGCAGTCTGCTACGACTGCAGAACAACAAGACTAAATAAAATGCCGTGTACCACAGCATTAAACAACTTTTGTAGTATTTTTATCCAAATCAGTTTAGTGGTTTAGACATGTTGAAGATACTGACAAACAGACAGAGTTACTTTTTTATTTATAATATTAAGTAGGAATAGTTGGTATAAGCTTTTTGCCCATTCAAAAGCGTTTCTAAATGAAGAAATACTACTTGACCCATACAGTTATACTGTAGCAATAAGCAGTACTAATAAGTTCAATTTATAGGATATGAAATTTAATTACTTTGAAATTAAGCACTATCCACTTACACATATTCAACATATCTTACTATTTTTTTTCTACTACTTTTCATCTTAATATTACTATTACTTTTCATTGTGGGAGTCGAGTACGCTTCGGCACGAATTGCGCCAGCTCGCACCGGGGAAGTACCACACCCCCACAGAAAACCGGCGTGAAATAGCTTGCTATTGTGTTTCGTACGGTAAGTGGGGGAGCCGGAGGCCCATATCCTTTTTCTTACTCTTCCCAGTCCTTTCCTTTATTCCTCTCATCAATCCTTTCCTAATCCCTTCCAAATTAAAGTCGGCAATACATTTGTAGAGGCGAAAGGTCTGCAATTGACCTTACGCCTCTTCAAATGTTCATGGCCGGTGGTAGCGCTTACCATCAGGCGACTCACCAGCTCCATTGCCGACTATGACATAAAAAAAAAATATCTTACTAGCTGTTCGCTCTGGCCTCGCATCGTGAAAAGTTTAATTTTTAACAGTTTTACGTGAAAAGTACATACCAAAATACAAAAAAATACTCCATATTAATATATGTGACTATACATAACGATGTAGGAATTTCAATTAATGTGCCTACTGTCTAAACATTACGTCAAATCAACCTCTAAATAAAATTTGTACCGCTAATAACAACCAGGACTTTCTATATTTGTTTACTCGTATATCCATTACCAAACAAATATGCTGCGTAAAAAATATCGGTTCGCAAGGATCATGTTATCCCCTGATAGTTATTTGATATGATTTATTCATATGAACTCATCTCGTGTACGTCACGGAAGTTTATTTAATAGAAAATACTTTCCCAAATCTATTTATAAAAGCATTATGGCCGCTTTTTTATTTAAAAGCTGTTGCTGACATGCGCTTGCCGCTTGTTATGCTAATAAGATGGGGGTGCCAATGTTTATAAAACTATATATACCAGATAAAATCGCGGTTTTACTCGTGTAATAGATTAAATGATTGCTCAAGTAAAAGTGTAGCGTATTGAGGATAGACGAATTAATTTTTGAATATTTTCTAACTGAATCCGTAGCGTAAAAGGGTTGTTAGATTTCGCTTAAGAGGTATCAATTATTAAGAAAAAAGCAACGTATATAGACTTTAATACTTAACGCGTGTTTCAGGATATTAAACTTCGTAATAAACATAAGCACTAAAAATCAGATAATACATTATTATAATATAAAGGTCATAAAACGATGCTCCGCTTTTCTTTGTATGGTAATTTTATTAACGTGGAGAATGACAAAAAACATCTTCATTGACATTAATGTACACGTGTTTATGATAAAAACGTAACAATTTCTTTTCAAATATTAATATAAATTAATTATCTGTCTGTTATATTAGACGATTGTGTAGGATTTTAATAACACTACAAGCGCCTAGACGTCATTAGCTATATGTATATCTTTGAAGATTTAAGGTCAAAGGCGATCCATTAGCTGCCACGACATAGGACCTCATAGAATATGCACAAAACGCCCCAGCAACATATGAGTGGTGGATTGTATTCGCCCCGCCCAATACCACAAGCCGATTACAAATATATTTCAAACTAACTTGGCGCGGAATGAATCGAGTATAAAAATACTAACACCGAATTATTAGCTCCGATTATATATATTACGCGATATAAAATGTGAAAAAAGTACAAGACATTCCCAATTCGATACGGGACAACTATTTTTCATGCCTATGAATATATTGCTAGCTTCCATCTATGCTATAAAAATCTGCAAAGCATAATATATGCTTTGCTGATTGCTTGGTTGACTTATATGCTAATTTTAAGTTCTAAAGTTGCGGCTCCTCAATTAATATTATTTTCTGTCAAATTTCCACGTTTTATTTACATCAGATCCAAATCATATTTTCATATACAAAGTGTTTACTGAACATTTATATATATTTTGCATGATTGCAGCAAACATAAAACTCAAAACAATATATTTTTTTAAAATGATATGAAAAAAGGCTTATAATTGACAAAAGAATAGCATAACTATATAGATATACGATGTTTTACAAATAAATCCAGACAACAACTTAACAAGAACGTAAAAAATATTGTTATCTTCTACGTAAATAAATTAACCACAACAATTCCTCATGTAACTGCAAACAAGGACAATGATATCCAAAAAACATCGTTCAGATAATGCGGTCTTTGTAAGTTTATTTTCCCATACGAAATATGCGAGTCTATTTCGTTAGGGATGTATGTGCCTGATGGGGCATGAATATTTTATTCGTACTTAATGCTTCGGAGCCATAAGCGGATTGCGGCGCTGTTAAATGTTGGCACTCCTTTGTTACTTCGCTAATACCAACTAATACGGAGACCACCGCTGTTATGTACTGTTATGTAATAATATACATAACTAATCGCTAGCCTCTAATTTGTATATAGTATATAATGCAACTACATTGGAAGATAAATGACTAAAACGCAACTAAATTATATTGCTATACCAAAGTTAATCATTTTTCATGTGCTTGGGTACAAGGGAAGTACGATACTTTGATCTACTGCATTCTGAATGCTGTTTTATGACGTTAAATGTATTCTCATCTTCAACTATTTATTGATATTATGATAAGCATCACAGAATTCACATATTATTTTGAATGTATAACAGAATTCGTAGCACACTTGAAATAGAACAATCTATTAAGATTGTGTTTTAGGAACTTTATCCTTATAAATAGCAAATTAAACAAACGCAACTATTCGATAATAACATTATCTCTGTATAAATGAACATATTCGATGATCCGAAAAGGAAAATTAGCCGAGACGCGATCTCTCCAAAGAATGTTCCACTTTATTAGATTCCATAAGCTCTATTCATCGTTTTTTCGCCCTCTTGAGAGGGAACCTTTGAGGCATCAGTGCGTATTAGTGAATAATACGATAGAATCATTCGATCTCGCGTATTAACTCCGCACTTACCTATAATGCTCAAGATAATAATAGTCTTTGAAAATTACACGATTATCCCCCAATAATAGTTGAGGTTAGTTGAAATTTCATAATTTTTTAAGAGCAATAAACGGAATACGTTTTTCAGATTCAAAAATTATCGAAGCACTTTCATAATAAATGCTAATTTTTTCCGATGATTGATGATTTCGTCATTGCGAAGCTAATTATTTCAATATTTCATTGTATGCGAACCTAAAGCTTTCTGCGTTTCCAAACGTTTCCTCTTGGACTGTTTGAATTCAAACCTGAGAGAAAGACCTGAAGAACCTGAACCTGAGAATCAGACACCGGAAAGCGACTTTACAAAACTTTACAAAAGACAGTACAAAAGTACTGTTTAGTGATAGAAATCTTTGTCTTTACAAATATATTACGTTTGTATTTATTCACAAAAGCGTAAAAAATAACTCGATGTTAAAAAATAATAACATCTTTCTTACAAAACTGGAAAATAAAGTTGTTATAATGCACCATTATAAATTTAATTTAATACTTTAATGTTGGCATTGTGTTGTGAACGTAAAGAGATTGGCAAAAGTTAAGCCCGAAATATTGTAGTTCTTTCCAATAAGCCAGTCTTTGTGTGACGTAATCTTATAAGGTCCGGAACTCATTCTGTCGGTGTCCAACAGGGATTCTTGGTTTTAAGCTGGCTTTGTATGGGCATTTCTAATACTACCGTGAATTGAAACACCTTTGTCGGGAAATGTTCGAGAATTTTCTTCTCATTGTCAGTGAGGTAACAATTACACGGTGGAAAATAAAGGTTTTTCTTTGTTTGCTGCTTGTTATATAAAATCAGGTAAGGATATAAAAGTAAAATTAGACCAATTCTATGAGATTTTCTTTCTCGTTTTGATTAATTGTGTACATACATTTTGATTTACAGAGCGTGCGATAGAATTAAGATGAAAGCATGTCAATACATACTTATTTACCTCAGGAATTTGCTTGATGCTGTTGTGTTGTTGATGTATTTTATTTAATTACCAATAATTATAGTGCTTTTGTAATATAGGAATGACTTTCTCATTACCTAATATAAGTTTCGATCATTAATTCGAAAATAAGTAAATGTTAAAAAACTTTATATTACGTTCAGAAGAAAAAATAAATTTCCACGTGCAAAACAAGGTTCTGAAATTGCATTGAGTTCGAGTGAACGTAGCAGAGGCGAGGCGTCGGCCGATTTCCATGGAATTTTTCCATTACTCCGACAAATTGCACTCCCGCCTGATAATGCGGCATCCTGTCTGATGCTTATTATTTATTATGTCCTTACAAATCGTCCATATTATATTTACGCGAGTCTATTAATATCTAAGCTATTCAGCGGTGACATTTAAATATAGATTTTTGGATTTATATTTGAAAGTATTTTGTGTGGCCATATGTGCTTGTCACTTTTTTGAAAAATGTCTCATTGAAAATCTACATTTTTGTTTTGTTACTACACACAGTGACAGATAGATATATTAGACTCTAAAGTATCTATCAACAAGTGCTCTAATGCTCTAAAGTTAAGAGCATCACTAATAAAACTGATGTTAATTAATCACGGATAATTGGAATTTTGCGGATAGCTAATTAAAATCGACGAATTTTTAAACTTCATAGTTTAATATTCTATAGATTCTTAACCATTATTCATTCATCATTTCATTGTACTATGTTGGGATAGTTCACAAATTTTCGACCACCTACAACGTGGTAAAGACTAACGTTGTTTAATCGAACGATGACACTTATACATCTTCACAACATGTAACATATTCACAATATGGTATAACTACATTTTGTTTTAATAGCAAGTTTTGGTTACCAATGGTTACCAAAATTAGTAGCGTCTATATTTCTTACTGTATTATTTGCGGTCCATCTGCAAGTTTCGTGTTTCACACGTCTATAATCACGCATATTGTTAAATTTTGCGAAGTTTGCTTTAGTTAAAGTTGCGGATGGCCAGCGGACACAAAGGACTATAGGTAACGATGCGGTCGCTCGTCTGTTATACGCATGACCGTCACCATTTTAATGGGCTGTTTAGCGCACATTTATCTAATATTTGTATGAATTTATTCTCATGAAATATTCTGCCAAATCATATTAGATGCATTTCAAACATGGTACTGGACATTGGCCCTTCTTTAGCGAGACGTGACGAGACTAAGCCAACTTTATCTCCTTACTTATTACGTAAGATGATAAACATACAGATAAAAAAGCCACAACGTTAAACAACCTAGGAAGGTACTAGACATATACACTAACATTGTGGCACTGTGAATTTTATATATATAAGATGTTATCTGTGGTACAAATATATCACAAAGTTCGACCAATTCGACCAATAACGATTGATATATATTTCCAAATTTTGATTGAAGCAAAACATAAAAAAACTATAGCCAAAAATGATGGTTCACTTTATATTGACAAAAGTGAAGTCAAACAAAAATGGTCTACATTGCATGAATTTAGAGCTCAGTATTGGATATCGAAACAGATGTGTATGAACATTCGATTATACACACCAATGGTCAAGTATTTATCCATTAACGGGAAATTTAATAGAGCAAGCATCCAGTTATCGATGTAAGGGCGAATTCCAAGTTTATTAGCTCCTGAATTTGAATATAATGTGAGCAACTATGTGAAATGAAGGTAACAGATATCACTGTCATTAAGTAGTTTAGACGATAAATGTGTCTTAATTGAGAATAAATGTAATTATTAAGCGCTCCTATTATTTGTGAATATATATTAACTTTTCGCCCATATATTGTGAGAGGAATTTCTTCTTTTACTCTCTAGGCTGCGAATTATCTCCAGAAACACAAATTATACCATAAAATCGCTCCGTTGCGACGTGAAAAAAAGAAACAATATTAGGAACAGTATTATATTAGGAGCACAATATATGTATTTAAAGTTATTTTTTCACTTCATCATTTAAAATATTAGTGGTGCTGTGCCTACTTATAATTTAGATAAAATTTCACTCATAATAATTATTGTCTTTAATCTTCGTAGCTTAAATTAAAAAAAACAAGTATCTAGCAACCAAGCCTTTCTTTATATAATCAAATTAATATTCTTATGCACCTCTGTGCAATCCAAAAATTCAATGTGATTTTGGTTCCAATTGGAAAGACTGAATAGGCGGTGATTCTGTGACCCTCAAATTCAGCTGGCTAATCTAGGAGGGGCGGTAATGTATGGACCGAATAAACAGATAAATCGGCGGTCCACCTTAATTGTAAACTTAACCACATAAGAATTGAACATCCCCAGTATTGAATTTCCTATCTGTTAAAACACTTCAGTAGCACTATTATGTAAGCTGACAAATCCTACATTATGAATATTATTCGTATTACAGTAATCACTTTAAAAATAGAGATTGGGAGTAGGTAATGGTGCACGTGCGAATTAAAAATCTAGTTTTAGTAAACAATTGTAGCAACAAGTTTAAAATATTTATATATAAATACAAAAAAAATCAAATAAGATAAAAACAAAGTTATAAACTATAAAAGCTTTTCGTGACACAGACAAATCAATCTTACAACACCCCGTCCTTTTTGCGTCGAAATTTATAGAGGTAACAGTGTAAATATCGGTTATTTTATTTGCAATCTGCTAATTTAATAGTGTTGTAACTAATATTATAAGTTTGAAAGCAAGTGAACACTTTTACTACGTACGACCACAGATAAAAATATAATACGTAGTACGACTAAACTGCATCATCAATTTGAATGTTATTTGAAGAGAGAATAGTTTGAGACCGACATTTTTTTTTAATTCCTAACAAATCCATATGGGATAGTTTGTTTCTATCATCGCCCGTGGTTCTATCAGCGATTTCAATACGTATATACGAGTATATCAATTAGCGTACGATTAAAAAGGAAAAACGTTATATACATAATATTTTTTTATTACATATCAGAAAGTTTTATTTTCCGCATACCCTTCTTACGATCTTGCTACTTCTCTCTTTTTACATGGTCAATTTAAAATATAATTCAGTTGTCGTTGTCGAATGTCCCCTTGCAAATCTAATTTTCGCTTCTATGCCGGCCGACCCCAGTTTGCTTTCTGACTAGTTTTATCATTTTAGTTTGAGCGAGAACCTCTAAATCAATGCATATTTAGTAAATTAATTTGTTTCACACTTTTTAAAACTATATTCTTGAATACTGTATGTAATAATAATTGACGTAGGTAATTGAGTGAACTTAAATGCAGTTGGTTTCGCTTTAGTTTTTAAAAAGCTCGAACTAATGAGTATTTAAGGCTTTTTGTATAGAATAAAAATTTATAGACTCGATCATAAGGCGAGATTCGAACTTGCATCTTTTGCCATACCGAGGCAATGTTTTAACAATCGGTCATCCATGATCTCGTCTCGGCAATCGAATCCAAGGGGGCCCCTATTCCTCATATTTTTTTTCATATATTTGCATGCATAAAATGTAGGTTTATTTGGCGCTATTAAAAACTATATCATAATATATAACTTGTTTAAGTATTGTGCAACATGTACATAATTAATTATGTTTGTATCAGTTTTTAATTATATTTGTAGCCGTATCGTGTTGTTTAATTAATATTTAAAAGTATTTTTATGTAATCAGTAACAATAATTCATTTTTAAAACCATATGTCAGTACTAGATAAAGTTATTATTAGAATAGATAAACCAAAACAAAACTCGTTAAAGTTTTTTCAATGAACACGAACTTTACTATTCTTAAGCGGCACGGAACTGTAGCATGCGTGAAGCGTGGAGGAGATAGCTAGATAGCTGCGTATGGACTATGGAGTATATGTATAGTATCATGTTATCTGTGGTATGGATATTGTATACAAATAACTTATTTTAACTTCTGCGCAGCTACTCATAGTTAAAATAACAAAATTACACTATCAAATATGAAATTGTGCGTAATATTGCTGTGTCACGTGTTTATTTATTGTGAAATGTGTGGTTATTTTTTTTTGTAAGGTAAATTTTGTATTGCATAAATTACTTGCTTTTTATATACACGACATTTATTATTCAAATTAAATAATCCACAGTTAGTACTTGATGCGAATGAGATATATTAATATGAAAATATCGCCCACAAGTTTGTCTCTTTACGGTAGGCGATCGAAGAAAAATCTAGTTTATTTTAGTAACTTTAGACCTTTCATTCGTAATAAAATAGTTATCTGTCTGCGAGAGTCTCGCAATGGTTCAGATTAATCGTGATAAACCGGAACAGAACAACTTTTTGCATTAAACATTTCATTTTCAATTTATTTGTATTGATGCACTTAGGTAGTTATGACACTTAGACACGATGGTTATGTGTGATGATCTTAGAATAAACATGAGAGTATAAATATTATGTTATCTGTGGCATAAGCAAGCAAGCAAGCATTACTTTTTTTCTGGAGATCTAATGACTCTAAGGTGAAGATCGTTATACTCCAATAGATAAGGTACCATATTATGTAGGTTTACTTCTCTTAAGCATATATAGGCCACATATAATCTGTGGGATCTTAAACGATTAGGCAATCCTCAATTTTTTTTTTATTTTTGAATGTGATTAAGATTTCCTTGCACGGTTGTCTTTCGCCTAAATAATTAATATTACATTATGATATAAATATTTATATATTTATTAGATAAGGCACATGACGGTTATGATATATTTTTTTTATAAGAAATACTGAACCAAAAAATGTTTTACATCATAATGAAACTAGATTTCAATAGTTTATATATTTTTAATTAATGTAGTAGACTAGTTATACTCACCTCCCTTCATCATTTACATTTACGTGTCATGATTTGAGCCCGCTTAATAAATAGATGTCAAAGAGTTAATTTTATCATATACAAACTAAGATGACATTTTAATTTAGCATTTTTTTAACTTTGTCTTATATAATATTAAATGCTTTACATATATAATCTTATCATATTTTATGTTTAACATTCAAAATTGTAAATATCTTTTGACGTTATCGTTGCTATCAACGAAAAGTAAAACATAAATATATTAAATGACAGCGAAAACCGTCAATATCATTACTGTTTTGACAAAAGGCGCATGAATAAAAGGTTGTTTTTTTTTTTAAACTGCCTTTCGCCGATGTATTTTCTTTTACCTATTGATTATTAAGTGTGTTTTTAATCTGTCTAACAGAAAAATGGTAAGTTGCACAACATTAATCAATAACCAATACACTTAAACCGAAGCTACAAAACCATAACCGTTTTGATACAGTACTTTTAATGAAACGTTTATTCAAAGAGTTTTCCATATTCAATTTAAAATAAGTAGTCTTTTGTTTTGAATTATTGTTCATAATTTTAACGAATTTATATTATATTTATATACCTATTATCTACTGTGACACCGCAAACAATGATATGACATTTATTCGTACCTATGTGACATTTGACAATATCACATACACATCAAATGCGTTCGGAAATTTTGAAACAAGAATAAAAAACAAAATATAACTAACATTATTTTAAACCAATTAATATTGTAAGATATTTTCCTAGCAGTGGCTTAATCACTTTAATTATTAAATGTAATTACTTATATTATAAATTGAACAGTTGCCTATTGAAAGTGTGGCTTACATGATCTAATTTTTTTGTGTTCCAAATAAAAAAATATTTATCAGCAAGTCGTATTCTAATACTACTACTTAAAAAAATACACCTTTTCACAATATGTATCCACAATATTATTTCTATTAGTTGATATAGTTGTTAAATATCTCAATAGATGGCGTGGCAACGCCAGACACCGAGAAGGGAGAATAAACTGTAGAACTTAAAAATTCGAGAAAGTGTTTAATAATATGAAAGAGATATTTTAATAATAATAAAGAAATGCAAAAAATATATTCAGTAATATTAAAAAATATATATATTGTTTGTATACTTATTATATTACGCAATTTTGTTATTAAAAATAACAGGAAGTAAATAAAATAACCTTAATTAACTTTATTTACCTATATATTAAGTTTATTTCATTCACTTCACTTCTCTTCACTATACACCTAGAAAATCTCTTACACGGAATTATGGGAAGCCTTTAGCAAGCAGTGGATCAGTATAGTACATTAAGAAAGTAGTCAATGAAACATTTTAAATTTTTACCTTTAGGAGTAGGTTTAAATCCTTAACAACCTCTCTGACAACATCCATGCCATCCATGCCAAGCTAACATCTCTACTTTCAAGAGACGTAGATTACATTCCATTCACTTTCCTGTGAATATTAACCTTTTTTCTGTATAGTAAGGCTGAAAATGGAAGTTCACAAAATTTCAACTAAAATTGATTGAAAGACGAAATACTGCAGTTAATTATTTGTCGTAGATGCAAATATCCAACCCACGAATCTGTATAATTGGCGCTGGCCTTGCTGGGCTCACATCAGCCAAGAGCCTCCAAGGTGAAGGCCTAAATTTCACAATTTTAGAAGCTACCGAATATTTTGGCGGTACTTGGAGATACGAACCACGTGTCGGAAACTATGATAACGGATTGCCAATATTTTCAAGCATGTATAAGCATTTAAGGTAAATACGAAGACAAATATCTTTTTAAGAACAATATATAATAATTTAAAAAATAGAAAATTTAGTAGCTGTTTTAGGATTTATATCACATAACACGATATAGAGTTCAAATTTAGTAGTTACTTACAGAACAAATTTACCAAAACCAACAATGGAATTAAAAGGATTTCCGATTCCTGAAGACATGCCATCGTATCCAACATGGGAGATGTACTATGAGTACTTGAAAAATTACGTGAAGCACTTTGATTTGGAAAGGTACATCAAGGTATGTCTTTGTGAATACGAATTCGATTTATTATTCAACAATCTCAATATTTTTTCAATAAAATAATGTAGAAAACGGTTAGATCAAGTTTTGTGTCACTAGAGTTTTCCACAGCTTTCTGTATATTTATGAGATAAGGATCTTGATTACATACGAAAATATTGTTGTATATTATATTTCAAAACCTTTTCTTGCTTTTCATTATGAACATAATCTTACATTCACAATTCTATTTCTATCACACAATCCACGTGTCCATGACTTGGACATTTGTTCTTTCCAGTACCAACACCATGTCATTGGAATATCGCGTGCTGGAAATGCATGGAAAGTCAAACATAAATACCTCCCAAGTGGCGAGGTGTATGTGGATGAGTTCGATTACGTCATCATAGGAACCGGCCATTTCAGTGTACCAAAACGACCAAATATTAAAGGAGAAGAGCTTTTCAAAGGTACATATTTCAATAATTAGTACGGTTAATATGCAAAAGAGTTTATATTGTTCATATCTTTCCGCCAGCGGCATCGCACGCACAGTTAAAAGAATATCCCATAAGTATAGAATGTTTCACCGCAGTAAATATGAACCTATGTTACTCACCAGCTCCTAACTATTTCCAAGCACAAAAATCGTATGACAATATCACTCCGTTGCGACATGAAACGAAGATAAACAAATACTGTCTCTAGTTAATTGTAGTAGTAAGGATTCGAAGGATTTCTTAATATAAGGAGGTATCACAATCAACATAGAACTAGTTACAAAATAACGTTTCATCATTGCATTGTAAATTCATTATTAAAACATTATGTTACAGGTACAATAATTCACAGTCATAACTACAGAGAACCGGAGCCTTATAGAGGACGAAATGTGATGATTGTGGGCGCTGGACCTTCTGGAGTTGATATCACATTAGACGTTGCTACTGTTGCTAAAACTGTATACCACAGCCATCATTCTAAGATCAATTTTTCAAAAACTAAGTTCCCGAAGAATTACATTGTGAAACCAGACATCAAAGAGTTTAATGAAACGGGTGCTTCATTTGTTAACGGGACGTACGAGAATGTCGATGACGTCATATATTGTACAGGTATATCGAATTTTTCTATTTGTAGAAGAACTAGAAGCTCGTCCCGGCTCCGCCCAGATATCAATATTCCTGTTCAATCCCAATGGAGCATTTAATCCGGAAAAAATTATCCTATCACCGAAGTCAGCTCTTACCCTGTCCGTCCAAATTTCATCAAAATCCGTTCAGTAGTTTCAGCCTGATTGACGGACAAACATCCAAATAAACAAACTTTCACATTTATAATATTAATGTGATTTTGTCCAATTCAAAATCAGACAGACCCGTAAGAAAAAATTGCACAAAAAAGTATATAAGCCCAAACAAAGATTAAAAATAGAAAAATTATTATTTAGAATCACTTTGTAATGATTACGGACAACTTTGTGTATATCGCCTCTTACGACCTTCTATTTATTGACAATTTTAATTTAATTTTATTTTTCCAGGGTATCTTTTTAACTATTCATTTTGTGACAATAGCACGGGTTTGACGTTGCGTCCAAAAACTGTAACGCCTTTGCATAAGTTTATAGTGAATATAAATCAACCAACAATGCTATTCGTGGGGTTAATTGAGAAGGCCTGTCTCGTAACTGCACTCGACGCTCAGGTGAGAAATGAGAATTTTAATAATGTTTATAGAAATATAATTAATAATAACATTCTATGGAAATATACTTATGTTATAAAGAGGTTCTGATGTTGTGAGTTTGTGTCGTTGTAATGGTCAATATCAGGATATATTGGACTAGCATTTCCCCTCGTAGTACCTAATTTTGTATAGCCTAAAGCCTTCTCCAATAAATGGGCTATCTAGCCCTGAAAGAATATTTCTAATCGGACCCGTAGTTCCAGTGATTAGCGCGTTCAACCAAACAAACAAACTCTGCAGCTTTATATTATGTTAGTATAGATTAATTATTTTTACCTAATGTTTTGTGATTTTCCCATCTGCCTGTTCCAGTCACGGTATGTAGCCGCTTTAATAAAAGGAAAATTTGCCTTACCATCTAGAGATGAGATGATGAAGGAATGGCAAATGGCAGTAGATAAATGTGTGGAAAAAGGTCGATCTTTGGATAATTTGCACTTTTTAGCAGAGAGCGAGGTAAGAATACTTCGTTGAATTTACGTTTTGTTTAATTTATAATTCTCATACAATTTATTTCTTCTTCATAGTAATCTTGAATAATAAAAATATTTTTTTAGGATGAATATTACGAGGAGCTAACAAAAGAATCTGGAATTGAGAGAGTGCCGCCTGTTTTGTCAAAAATACGCAGTGCAGACATGTTATCGAAAGAAAACCTTTACACTTACAGAAACTATTCTTATAAAGTCATAGATAATAATACATTTGAAAGAACACTGGAAGTTGATACAGATTCTAACAATATTGAACAGACAATGTAAAATATTTTATTTTTCTTTAATTTAAATGTCATGTATCAACAATGTAAATAAAAGTTGCTTGTACACATATCTACAATATATCTTCTAACGCGATGAACGGTTTCGGCTTACTTACATTTAAAACTTGTTATATTAGACGGAATAAAAAAGGGGAAGGCTGATCAGTGACCACCATTCCAGCTTTCATGATAACTTACTCGCTTTATATGCCTACTCAGCCCTATAAAGCGAGTAATATATATAAACTAGCTAATTTTAATGCGACATGCATGCACTGCAAGAGGAGGTATTCAGAAATTAAAAATGCCGGAGTATTACAAAAAGTTTAATACTTTATATAAATGGTAACACAATATTTACATTAGCTATGTATCTATGGATATGTTTCGCAACATTTATCAGTAAATAATTCTATATTGTATAAAATTTTAAATATCGAATACTTACAATAGAAGAGTAATTTTCACTGGTGGTTGTGCAAACCAACGAATACATTACTAATTTTTATAAAAATGTTTCTAAATTTATAACTGATACTGGATTTCATGTGGGATGTTCTTATAGGTAATTAACATAACATGAGAACTAATGTTTGTTGTTATTAGGTCAATAACATTAAATCTAGAGTCGATTATATTAAATTAATATTATAGCGTGTTACGTCTGCATTTCTTAATCATTCCATGTCTATTTCGAAGTATGCATTGATCAAAATTTCAATTTCTTTTTTTAAATTATCGTTGTTTCTTTTTATGTATATTCTCCACCTTCATGGTTCCTCCGTTCGATATTTAAATTTGGCAAATTCTTACATACCTATTATAATAAAATATATTGCTCTTAAATACAACACAACCTATCCCCTAAGCATCACAGTGATTAAGTATTAACTTTATTCACACAAAAGAGAACAATGGCTGGAACTAAAGCAAATAAATCAATCTTGATTGTAATAATAGTACCTAGTAAATACAAAGTGCATTATTCTAGCGTGCAAATTACTAACTACCTAATTAATTCAGAAGATTTAGAATGCGGTCACTAATAATCCTATTAAGTACAGTCTACATTTAATTACATCTTCATTATAATTTATTCATACAATAACAATGGAATTGTACACATCACTACCTTGTTAATAGCGCAATCACCTTCACACGAAAGAAAATATTTGTTTATACAAATATTTTCTTTGGATGTGAATGATGTGATGTGATGAACTTGAATGTGATTCAATTTTAAATACTCGTTCTTTAATTTAAAATGAGACCCGTAACCGACCTTTTTATCAATCGGTTCGGTATAGAATGTTCTGGATCTCTTTCAAGATGGCTAAGATACGTGACTCATATTAAACAATTAACAATGACTATTGACATTACTCCCCGTGACCACGCTCGCTGTAAAGTGTTCGAAACGTCGGGTTAATAATATAATGAATAAATCGCGTTTAAAATCCGTTGAAAAGTTTTTAATTTCTAAATTAATTTTCAAGTTATTTTATCGGATACGGAATACTTGTTTTATTTTCTTTCAATATCAATAGGACATTGTGATCCCTTGGTTCCACCACCGTTATACCATTTCCTATAATGGAATGGATCGGTCAACTCGTATTCATAGTCGCGGTAGTTAAGTAAATCTACAAGACGATATTTTGCGTTGAAATCCCTTATTTCTGTTAGGACGGGCGGCGCTCTTGAGACGCCAGCTTCTTGGGTTAAGTTAGCGAAATATTGATCCTGAAATATAATAAAATTGTATACTTACATAACATATTACTAGCAACATGTGTTCACGACAGAAATAATAATTTATTATCTAAAGACGCCATTATGATTATTACATTACATTAGAAGTTATAGGTATTGAAACATGGAGGAACTTCCACAGAAATTATATACACTATCTAAATGATCGACATCGTGCAAATTAAATATATGTGTAATTTATGTGGACATCGAGTAATAACCTTAAGTAAAAGTCACCCAGTCAAAGGTTTGGGTGTCCATATCTAACCCTTTCTTACATGATGAAGTATTAAATTCATCTTCTCTACTTACCATTTGATCGCCAACTATGTTGACATCGACAATTTTCTTATTCATATCTTGAAGGGTATAGACGTGTTGTAACCAGATCTTCAACATCTCCTCCTGTGATGGCAGCTTAAACATGCCAGCAATCAAACGAGCTATATACTCTGCCTGGAATGGAAGTCATGAGATCATTATTTCATCATCGACAGCATTTTATATGGAAGCTATAATGTAACTAATATGCAGTAGGTATATATAACAAAATATATATACAACTATGCCTTATCTACACTAATATTGTAAAGAGGAAAATTTTATATTGTGTACTAGCTGCACCCGGCAAACGCTGTTCTGCCTACTCTTATCATTTAGGGGTATAAAAAATAGATGTTGGCCGATTCTCATAGATACCGGATTAGCACAAAAAAATTCATCAAAATCGGTCAAGCCGTTTCGGAGGAGTATGGCAACAAAATCTGTGACACGAGAATTTTATATATAAGATGTTAAAACGTAACGTTTTCACGCAAAATACGGCTGGACCGGATTTAGCAGACACTTTACTGAGTGACATAGGGTATACATGTACCAAGGGCGAAGCCGGGGCTAGCAGCTTGTCGTATATATATTAATAGATAGACCGCGGCTTTGTCTGCATAGTCTAAGAAAAAAATAAGCATTACGAGGTTTTTCCCGCATAGTTCCCGTCCCTGTGGGAACTTTTCTCAAACTATCTCTATATACCAAATTTCATCCGAATCGGTTTAGTGCTTTAGGTGTGAAAAAGACAGACACATAGATAAACAGGCAGAATTATTTTAGTATTCATATATTTTATGTGATTAAAAAAAAATTGTTTGTCACTGAATAGTCAATTTAAAATTTTGTTTACTCCATTTCCGCCGCGTTATATAAAATGTCCATTATATAAATTAATTAATACTACATAAAAGACATTATAAACACATTAATACTAAAATTTGTAGGTGTTATTTATAACGCTTTTGCTGGATTTAATACGAATATTATATTATAATATATTTATATTTACGTAACAAATAATTTTATAAAGTGGTCTATCATTTACTCTATCAGGAGTATTTAATATTTATTACCTGCGCATCTAAAACTCTATTGATGATCACTCTTGCCATTCCGATGAAGGTCATAGATGGATGTCTGATATTAACAATATGTTGGTGGAGTGGTAAGACAAATTTACCAGAAGCCGTTAAGCCAGCACTCTTGTCAAGGAACGGGTGACTATATTCATATCCTGTAAAACATAACTGTCTCATGTCTATCGAAGGTAATGACGAGTGAAAAAAACTCTAGAGAATAAAAACTTATAACGAATAATAATAACTTATACTTATGTTTGACAAAAATGTTCATAAGCCATATATATACCAAATCAATTTATTAACTGTATATTTATTCGTTTTCGGTGTATTTTATGTACAAAGCAATAAATATCAAGGTAAACGCTCTCATATCTGCAATATACGAGGGTTTTTGGGTTATTTTATTGTCAAAGAATTATAATAACGTACCTGTACAACATATAACGACGTCAACTTCTTCCATTGTGCCATCTTGAAACACGACCCCATTTGGTAAGAATGTTTTCATATCAGGTTTTTTTATGTAAGTTTTGGGGAAATCCGGTTGGTTGTAATTTAAATGGTGGCTATGTACCAATTTTTCTGTGACGTTCGACAAATGCGTCGCAAGGTCTAAGCCGGATGCTCCAGCGCCGACTAAAAGTACTTTCTTTCCTACGAACGCATCTGGACCTTTGTAATCGTGACTGTGCATAATTTTTCCTAAAAACGTATCATATAGTTCAGTCACTATTATTTTATTTATAATCAAGTATATAATTATCTGTGGTATTATTATTCTATCGTAAATCAATACTTTTAAAATATACGTATTTTAGCTACCTTTGAATACATTCTGTCCCGGGACCTTTGGCATTTTGGTTGCAACGTACTGTCCATTAGCGATAACTACAAAATCGCAAGGAATTGTATAATTTTTGCCTTCATCCGATTTTGTATATGTGAAGTCCCAATGATTTTTTGCCCATTTCACGGATCTAACATAGCTGTGCATCTGTAAATATTAATTGATAAATTGTTATTCTTGTAACATATGTAATTTGTATATGACAAATAGGCTTTGATAATCAAATTGTAGCTCTATGTAACAATAATTCACTTTTATCATCAGCACACTATCGAAAAACGAATATTCTTACTAAAATATCTCAGGTCTGCTTATTAAAATAACCACAATACCATATTCGCTTAATGGAAATGCCATACGTCTCATGGTGGACATAAAAACAAAATGACTTGCTTTTAACACAACGGAACCAGTTTTTAAGTTTAATAAATCGCGAGTGTAAAGACCTACAAGGGCCTAAACGATTTTGGTATTTTGTATCTCAAACCTACACGTCATATTGCTTTTAGTAAAAATATATTTTGGTAATATTTTTAATATATAATAAAAGTACCCAAACATTCATTTTGTAAGAACTATCATTTCAATACTTCTTTTTTAATCAACTTTAGCACGTCATTCATTCGGAATAGTTACCTCATTATTCAATAAATAAACATGCAAGTGTAATTACAGTAAATAGCGATGTTCATAAATTGATGTTGTATCGTTTCTCACATCATCTGCCTTTGTTCAATCTATGAGATGTCTTACGTTACCTATAATCTTTGAAGTAAATTATGGTAACATATTATTAATGTTTTGTTAATCATAATAATTGTCTTATTACACCATGTCAGTGCAAAGATAGTCTACAACTTATCCTGTTTCAAGATAAAATGAGTTTTTTCTATTCTTCGAATAGCAAATAATATACAAATACCTTACATTTACACGTAGGTATTCATAAAGATATAAATTATTACATCCTTAATGTGTATATATATTTTTATGATTGACTTTGTGACTCTGGAATTTTATGTAAGTTACAATGTTCTGTGGAATTTACGTCAAGTTTAACGCAAAAAAGTGCATTATATCTTAACAAAAACAAAATTATAATAGATGCCACAGACATAACTATACACAAAAAACGCATTATGTATATATAAGCTTACTATAGTCAATAAGCATAATTACCATTCACAAGTAGAGTTTGGGTTTCATTTTGAATGTGTAGCTTTTACTTACTTGAATATTGTCAAGCAATTGGAATTGTTTCACGAAAGACTTCAAATATTTATAGAAGCAGGTGTTAGTTGGGTATGTAGGCGTTGAATCAGGGAACGGGAATCCACTGTACTCCATAGTTTGACGTGGTGTGTTGGTTCTGTAATATGATTAATGTTTAATGTAATAAGGTTTATAATTATGCAGCAATCTCTTTTAAAAATATATTTAAATTTATGAAGTACATATACATGAACTTGATTTTTCAGCAGAGCCGCAAAAGTCGCTCGTTTAATACCTTATAGCTTATAGTTTATAATAACACAATAATTTTAATAATTAAAAGGAGTTGTTTTCTTACATAACGTTAAAATGTGATCGGTAAGGCCATTGGTCTCTGACCTATTGCAAGAAATATCATTAATTCACAATACAAGTATGTGAAAGTGAAAGATCAAAATGCATGACGATATCCTAACTTCCTTCTTATAAAATATATAGGAAACAAAAGTAGAGGTTTACGAATAATATGGTGTTAGAAATATTAAAAAGACGATAATCAATATTTGTTTTAAATGCACGACTTGTATAGAAATTATCTTTAAAAAAATCTAGCGGTAAGCCCGTGGTACATATATATATTATGTCACTCATAAGTACTGTGAAAACATAACAAACGTAAATACATAAACAAAAATATTTCCTCTATATAATATTAGCTTAGATACATGTAGTACTTTTTACATTATAGGTACTCATTAGGTTAGCCATTGCCTATTTATTTTTGTTAATATTACCTAGTATAGTTTTCACAGATTAGACATTAGTATTACAGACTAGGTATAATACATGAGAGCATTAAAACGTCATCTGGTATCCTGGTACATAATGGTATAAAAAATTAAAGATAATTAAATAAGAAACGTATTGACAAATGTTTGTACTACCTACACCTTATTTGCTAATCTAATTGATATGCACAAGCACTTTACTTTCGATTTAAAGCAACGTTTAGCCTTGGCTCCTAGTGGAAAACGTTTTCTGAATATCAATACCCCTGTTTATTCTTATATAAAATCATAAAATCTTACTGAGTTTGCCAGGAATATCATAAACCGACATTGTTAACAAATGTATCTACAATCCACATAGCTTAGGGGATTCTCGAGTACCTAATAATTGAAAAATATTTAGTATTTTCTTGTGTTTGGTTTCACGCGAGTATTATACATTTAGAAATTAAAAACTTTTCAACGGATGAGTCTCCCCGTGACCACGCTCGCTGTAAAGTGTTCGAAACGTCGGGTTAATAATATAATGAATAAATCGCGTTTAAAATCCGTTGAAAAGTTTTTAATTTCTAAATGAAAAATATTTGCTTAGAATACAGATATTGATAAACTCTTTATTTCTTTTTAATATGATTTATTGAATATTAATGGAAAGCTTATCCAATTAAGCTTTACGTACCTAAAGAATCACCCCAATCAGTACACAATGGCACAAGAGACAAAAAGACGTATTTATTTATGTCACAGTCGGCAATGGAGCTGGTGGGACGCCTGATGGTAAGCGCTACCACCGCCCATGTACATTTGGAGAGGCATAAGGTCCATTGCAGACCTTACGCCTGTACAAATGGATTGCCCACTTTAAATTGGGAAGAGATTAAGAAAGGATTGGCGAACGGAATAAAGGAAAGGACTGGGAAGGGTAAGGAAAAGGATATGGGCCTCCGGCTCCCCCACACACCGAACGAAACACAACAGAATGCTATTTTACGCCGGTCTTCTGTGGGGGTGTGGTACTTCCCCAGTGCGAGCTGGCCCAATTCGTACCCAAGCGTGCTCGACTAACACATACGTATATATTGTACGCCTTACGGTTTTTATCTTATTTTATTAAATATTACGCAATAAAATATCCGGATACACGCACACATGTTAGGAGTCAAGTAAAAAACATAAATGTGAACGAAATCAATTAGCCATTTTATTATTATTTTTTTAGCCATTTAGAAGCATAAAAAATTAAAGTAGAGTTACGGTAAAAGCCGATGTCTTAGTGCAATGTTATAAAAATGACATTGAGAGCTTTTTTTATATTTATATTGATAAACTAATGTGTGACCACATGAATTTATTTGCTTATAACCAGTTAATGATTTCTCTTGATTAAATATTATGCAATCGTTTGTGCTTGTTCATTAACAAAACAATCCCACATAAAAATTAAGTAATTCATTCTCTACTAAGAATTAAGTAAGAAAAGGTAAAGCATTATCAGAAAATACTATGATTAATTTAAACTCCTTTTTAACTCCTAATTTAGTTTATATAACGTATTAACTAAAAAAAAAAGTATAATATATGGTATATGATAATTTCTTCTTTTGGCTAAAGGAAAAACGTTAAAATCAAACAAAATTTTCTTATCAATTGAACTTACCTAAGATTTTTGTACGTGCTGGTGAAAATTGGAACGCCGTACTCATCATTGCCGACTTTGGGATCGAACCTCCACTGGCCACCGAAATTTCCAGAAGCTTCGAACACTCGGAAGTTCACGCCTAACTCCTTCATATACCTCGCTACAGCTAGGCCAGAATAGCCAGCCCCTATCACACATGTAAATGGTATCCTCGGTGTGTCTGGTGATATAGTCTAAAAAATAGCAATTTATGAATAGCATATTCTACGTAAAAAATATATGTGAAATACTACAAAAATTGGAAGGTCCTGTACTCTTCCAATTTTTGTATAGTAGGTGAAAATAAGATCGTACTAAAAACCACAATATATTCCGATATTATTAACACTAAGTATGAGACATTCACCGAATAATATTTTTCGATTATGAACAAAACAACTCCATGTTTTTGAAAATCACAAGGCTAAATGCTAAATACTTAAATGTAGTATTTGATAATAATAATGAATATATGTAATTAAAAAAATGCTTCAATTTTAGTACCAGCTAGATTGTCTCACTTGTTCTTGTAGATACAGAGTACACGTGAGGAAATTATTAATCTTTTTGAAAGAAAATAATTGATAAGTAGACAAAGTCCCAATTAAATCTGTCCGTTTATGTAGTCATAATCGAGTCTAAAGATCACATACAAGCATAAAATAATACAAGTGAAGCTAATAAAAGCGTGTTCAAATGTAATGTAGTAATTACATTAACATACAATAAAGGGGTAAATACAGTACATAAGGAAACCTTATCTCTTATTAGCGGTCTCTTCAAAACTGACCCAGTCAAAGGATAAAAAAAATGTTTTCATTAAAAACTAATTCATACTATTTTTATCAATAGAAAACGCTATAGAAATAGTTACATAAATCTGAATAGATTGTTTGTTTGGACGTTTCAGTAGTTACTGAGATTAGGTTTCTCAGTAACTACTGGACCGAATCGAATCGAAATATCGAATTAGGTAGGTATGTAAACCCCGGATGCCATAGGCTATAATATATGTACCAAGGGAGATGTTATAATAAACTCTAGTAATATTGTTTGGATCATCTCCCATACAATATGACATCATTTGTCAGACACCCCCACAGAAAACCGGCGTGAAATAGTGGCATGCCACTGTGTTTCGTGCGGTGAGTGGGGGAGCCGGAGGCCCGTTTCCTTTTCCTCACCCGTCCCAGTCCATTCCTTCTTTCCAGTCGTTAATCCATTCCTTTTCCCTTATCCCAAAAAAGCGGGCAGCGCATTCGCAGAGGCCCAACCTTTGCGAATGTTCATGGGCGGGTGATCGCTTACCATCAGGCGAACCACCAGCTCAGTTGCCCGCTAAGACATAAAAAAAAAATCATCAATGATCATTCCATTTACATAATAAGGTGTATAATACCATTTCGAGCAAGACTAGAAGAGGTAGTCAGATGATCTAGGGAGATTTTGCGACGGTTATTTATGATGTCATATATTATGTCACAGCGGCCAACTAGGTGATCACTGTCTTCCATTAAGATTCCCAGAGGTAGTGTCTCTGTGAACGCATTGCCCGCTTTTCAGTTGTCGTTAAGGAAAGGATTGACGACTACAAGGAAGGAATGGACTAGAAAGGGTTAGGAAAAGGAAAATATCATAAGATTGAACAAATGTTATTCAGTACGTTGAAATATGTATTTATCTAATGGCAATTAGAGATTCTTTGAAACCTACTTGTTACATTGCTTATTTATACGACTCTAGTCTTTATTTATGTGACACAAATAGTTGAGCAACCTGCTTTTAAATTGCATAACACGTCAAGTTTGCGTAGGACTTCATTACAGTTTTAACACTTTTCCTTTTAAATGTTTGCATGATTTAGACATCGCTATGAACCACCGATGATAATGTATAAGCCTGTATTGAATAGAACCTGATATTTAAGTAGAATAATCGTGTTCGATGTTTTCGCGCACAGCAATATTCTAATGCGGTTATTGAACTATCGAAATTATAAACGTAACAGTTACAAATTTATAATTCCCATATTATGTTTGTAATATTGATATATATATATAGTATAATAAATTACATGTAATGAGAGTGATTTTATTCTAATTGCTATGACTATTTACTAACGAACTATGTCATTGTGATTGTGGGTGTCACTAATGAGTGGTTAAAACATAGTCCACATTTAAAAAGAGAACGTTTATTTGTACTTAATGAAACAAGAATAAATCCAATCAATATTATTATCAACCAATATTTCCTATCAATACTAATTTATATCTCGTTTCTAGCTTAATAATGGGAACCTACAATTTAAGTTGTGGCTAGAGGAACGTCACTAAAATGAGCTTTTTCATAAAAAACAATCTAATATTATATTAAACTTATTATTTTATTTCCCAACAATAACTAAGTATCGTTTAGTAAAAAATATATTAATTCAAATCAATGCATGCGCAAATGCAGTCAAGGCTCTCCACTTGTCATTATAGATAACGGTTGAATCATCAAAACACCCACTTAAACGTTATTCCATATGAAAACCATAATTTAAAGGTGTATACCATAATTGTTTCGACCGTGACACCGTTGTTCAATGGTGCATCTTTGGTGGTCGTTCACCTGTACATCACATATATGAAATGGTTTTTATTACATATTTAGCTCCATCAGAACCTAAGCTCAACATAAAGTCATTGGAGCTAACGATAGCGTTACTTTGAAGCATATAATGGTCTCACAAAAACTGATTGGCGTCATACAATTTCCTTGTAACCATTGCTTTCGTAAAAAACTTAAATACTTATACATACTAGTATATGTTCATTTCAAAAACGACTGAATAAAGAAAATAAATTTGTAGTATTTTAAAACTTTTCGTTATTACGAAGCTGGTTCTTTATTATGATAAATCAAAATTGATTTACAATTATTCCGATACTATAGTGATCTAATGCATTGAAATTAAATTGTCTAACCTTCTTAATATATTGATTTCATTGTTCATTTTATAAACAAAGACCAGTTAATTTCCTAATAAAGGCAACGCGCTAACACACTTGAAGTAAAGAATTATACTTCATAGCGCATACCTATGATATGTTTTCCTGTTGAATATAAATGCTTGGGTTCTGCATAAACAATTTAGACAAATGTTTCATTGCTGTGACAAAACAATATGATATAGATCTTACTATGGTTACAAAGTAAATTATTATTTTTTGTACATAATATATTTATGTTAAAAAAAGGAATAAAAGCACTACCGTTATAGAATGAAAGAGATGCTTTTTTCTGAGAGATGTAACAGTAGATAAATAATGACACTAGATTAAAATTTTATGTAACAAAAGCACAATTTAAAATAATCCAAGGTCCTGTTTAAATTTTTCTTATGAACTCACTTTAATAGTCCCTAAAAACTTAATAGGCCGTAGGCAATGTCCATTGAAAATCTTATGACACATAGCTTCCTGATCACGACAATAGTTGGTAACAATTACTGTACGGTAATAATATTATTTAAATTAAGTAACCGTTTTTATTAAGTGTAGAGGTTATACACCAGAAGTAACTTTTTTGTGCGTGAGGCCGAGTTATTCAGTATTTTATTTTACCACAGTTGTTTTTTACTTTTGTTATTTTCGTATAAGATATTTGTTTATTTATTTATTATATATTATATACTTTATTGCACAAAGTTAGACAGAAACAACAAGAGAACAATAAACAGAACAAAGATAATACGTTATGAGAATGGTTTAATTGTTTGAATAAATAATACTTTTATATAGGTATTATTCGTTGATTGGAAAGAAACAAATACGAAACATATTATAATTATATTAAAATCACACAGTATCAATGTTACTATTTTTAATAGAAAGCACACATTATGCAAAAAAATTAAAAGTATATTTTTATGTATTTTATATGGAATATAAAAGATAATTTTCCCATATGACGCCTATTACTATTCGAAAATTGTGTACCTTTTATCACGTCTTTTAAAGAAATCCGAAAAATGCTATAAATATAAAAAATAAAGCACGTCTTCCTAGGTAGAATGCTATATATATACATTAGAAGTAAATGTGGTACTCGTAGAGCGACAGAGCTTTTGTAAAAAGAGATTATCGCAGATCTTTCTACAAACATGGAGAAGCAGGTCGTATTAGCCGGTTACGACATGCCTCGCGTATATAACATCGACTTTCATTTCAGTATATAATTAAATAAATTACGATAATATTATCACGACGGACGGACATTGATTCTTCGTCGAAATTAAGAATGAATGTTCTTATTACACCCGTAAATATATTATTAACATACACTCTTGCCACCTGTTAATTTTTATGTCCAGTACTAAGTGATATACTGACAAAATTACGACGCAAATAGGCTAGGAATCTAAGTATCTTTGAAATAAAAAGTTAATCTATAAACTTTTGACGGTGCACGTAATGGTTTAGTGAACAGGAATTGGGCCAATTATTTCAGTTTATTAATACATCATTAACTATTAAAAACTTTTAGTTAAATTAAATAACTAATTTTTAATTTTAATTATACATGGAATAAACATACTATAAAATTAATAACATTTGCTAGGAAGTAATAAAAAAAAATATATCATTCATGTCAATAATTCATACCGTTTCAACTTCATCACTAACACTAAATACATAACAATTGAATAAAACAAACACACAAGTCCACAATGTTGCCATTTCACGCAAAAAAAAAACTTATATTTTAAAGAAAAACCACTGCCAGAGACGGTCCGTCTCGGAAGAGCGCAGGAACACCAAATGCAGGTTTGTATTGAGAGAACTTTAGGATCAACTCAAGCCAGCCTTGGCAATCACGTCTCGCTACTCATAAACATTCATTTTGGCACTTGCAAACACAATTACCTTAATTATCTCTATATCTCATTATAGTGGAAGTTGATACAATGACTTACAGATTCGAACAACAGATTACGATATTTATTATATGCGAGTACAAGATTAGAGATTTAAGAGATTCTCGTCAGTTAAATAAAGGGAGCTTTCGTATCCCGAAGGAGCTTTTATAGCTCGTTGATGATAATGCTTTATAACTATATTTTTAATAGTGGATATATGACCGATATCTAAATTATATATCTCCAGACTTTTGAAAATTCCTCAATTTAGAATCGAAATCTTTGTAATTACCAATATCATGGTATTGCGTAATACATTTTATTTACTGTTCACTGTTTTATTATAAAATAACTTATACTTATGCAACTTTTTAATTTTGAAAGATAAAGAAAACAAACAGTTTATAATATGCTGTAGACTCAAACTTACTCTATATTCTCAAAGTCAAAATAAAAATCTCTAGCTGTTCGTCCCGGCTTCGCCCGTGATACATATATACCCTATGTCACTCAGTGAAGTTAGGGCTTTCTAATGGTGAAATAATTTTAAAAATCGGTCCAGTAGTTTTTGAGTTTACAATACGAGTTAAAAAACAAAAATACTAATTCTTCCTTTTTATAACATTAGTGTAGATAATATAAAATCTCCATTGTGACGAGATAGAAAGACAATTAAATAAGTCATAAATAACATGGAGAATGTACGGTTAAATACACGAAGGCGCTAAACAATTGATACATAAACTAATAAAACGATACGGATGCCTAGGCAAAAATGACAGTAACAATAAATTGTTATTCATGCTATATCATTTTGTTCTTAGCATAATATATTTTATGGACAAAGTAGTCGTTATTACTCTCTCTTTATATTTTATTATATTATAGCTACCTACATATCGTTATAATAATTGTTGTATTAAGTAATTATTTATTAGGCAGAATTAATTTTTCCTAAATGACGTGAGATATTTAGGTACGATTCACGAAAGTGGTTAAAACATAAACGTAAAGTTATGTACATATAATATACTAGTTTCCCATCAGTGTTCAATCAGACTGCACTAGCGGGTGCGAGTCTTCGCCCGCGTAGTCGAAAGAAAAGATATACACTCATGAGGTTTTAACTGCGCAATTGTCTGCATCTCGGGTCTCAAACTAAGTCTGAACCAACCAGACGTCGCCTAGGCGTGCAGAATAAACAGACAGAGTTACTTTCGAACTTATTAAATTAGTAGGGATAAAATTAAGTAAGACGTATAAGCCTAAGGTATTGTCGCAAAGTATTCGCCCTAGATCTATTAGGTTATGGCGTCGTTAGGCTAATGTCTATTGTAATTAGGTAATGTGCACTTAAAGATTTAACGTGGACCATTTTCTTTGACCCCATCAATAAACTGTCACTTGAAGTAAATATTTCACCTAGATAGATTATGCAAAATGCAACAACATTGTTTAACACAAAAGCTGTTTTATATGCTTTTTATATCAGAAAAGGCAAATATAAACCTGAACGAATAAGCGAACTTAATTTTTTGCAAAAAATTTTTTCCGCTGCTTATGGTCATATTAATATGTAAATAAGTACATTCATCTTATTAAATAGGAATAGTATTATATTTCCTGTTGGAAAATTTATTCCCATTATATGAATTTATCTGCATAGTAGGTGTTCAGAGTTATAATCAATTTTGTAGAAACTACTGAACTACATAATTTTTACGAGTAGTTGTATGAGGTTAGAAATTATAATATTAAATTTACGCAAGCTTCTTTTGTAGATGGAGTTAATAAAAATTTATTCTCTTTTTTTTTTTTTTTTTTTACTTTTTTACTTTTGCGGGCAACTGAGCTGGTGGTTCGCCTGATGGTAAGCGATCACCACCGCCCATGAACATTCGCAAAGGTAGATCCTCTGTGAATGCGCTGCCCGCTTTTTTGGGGTAAGGGAAAAGGAATGGATTAACGACTGGAAAGAAGGAATGGACTGGGACGGGTGAGGAAAAGGAAACGGGCCTCCGGCTCCTCCACTCACCGTACGAAACACAGTGGCATGCCACTATTTCACGCCGGTTTTCTGTGGGGGTGTGGTACTTCCCCGGTGCGAGCTGACCCAATTCGTGCCGAAGCGTGCTCGACTCCCACAATTCATGAAAACAGTTATGGAACATTATCTATCTTTCCAAATTAATTGCGTACTACACACACTACTACACAACGCACACCAATAGCACACTTCCTGTATATTTTTTGTTAATTATTTATATCACCTTTCGTGGAATATCAATTATAAACATTCGTAATGTAAGTACGGAAGCAGGTGGTACATTTCATGAATTGATTTTTCTATTTTATATGAATAAGATTAGGTGAGTACCTAAATTAACCTAACTACTATAAAAATAAAACTTAATGGTAAGCTTTGGCTTTTATTTGGTTGTAGATTTAAAAACAATAAAAAAAAAATCTGTGTTAGAAGCAATAAAAAAAAAATCACGAAATACATGGGTATTTATTACATATTTGGGGAATGAGTAGAAAACAGTAGAAACAAGAAATAACAAAACGAAATATACACATAAACGAAACGTTTCTTCATTTTTGTAAAATGACAATCCTGAACATTACTGTCAAGCTGACAGATTCAACTGCCATAAACAGCTGTAAAAAATTGCATGCGATTAATGCGGTTAGTGTTAAAAAAATTATACAAAGCAAGTAATTTAAATTTTGCTATTCTTATACTATTATGAACAAGTATAAGTTAAGTTCAGTATAAAACTTGCACCAATAACAATGCCAGTAGACACAGAAGAGGAGTATTCCTTTATAAAAGTAAATAATGTACAAATTTTTTGATGTTGCAAAAAGTAAACATATTATAATTGTTGATTTAAATTGCAGCCGCCACCTATTTTTGACGATTTAAATGAACGAGTGAAAGAATATTTACTTAAACCGGAAAGACTATCGATTCATCAATGGGAAAGATCCCAAAACCACTGGCATAGAACACCGGATATAGATTCTCTTTTTAAAATAGACGAAGATGACATCGGTCTCGATACAACTCTGGAGGTATATATGGAAACAAATTTTATATTTATTAAAAACACAGGGTGTAAAAAAGCATGACAATTAATTTATAATTACAATACATTATGATATAAAACTTTTTTCAAATTGCAGGTAGTCCGTGATCCGATCACAGGTGAAATCATAGGTGTAGAAGAAGTAAGTATCCCCGTTGAAGATGATGAAGTCAGTCTGTCTATGTCCCGAACCCCACTTCCACCAAGCTTGGCCACAAGAGGCACCATCACTCAGAACCCTTTCTTACCAGCTGGATTTGAAGAAGAATTGGAAAAAATGCTGGAGGAAGCAGCAAAAACGGGAGAAGTTATTATTAATTTAGAAAATGAGGAGCCTGGAAAGTTTTTGGGGGAAGGTAGCATTTTTGTTAAATCTCATTAATATTGTACTATATAGGACAAAGAATTATGCGAATATCCACATAGAAAGTGTATTTTAGATCATCTTTATAGAAAATATGTAGTAAACAAACACTTCTTAAAGTTTAATACTCAGTATATTTACCAATTAGCAGTTTGTCTGGCTTCGCTCATAGTAAGTATATTGTCTATCGCCTGTACTGTACTCGAGGATTACAATCTGGTGAATATATATGATATTCAATGGTGATAGAATTTTGAAATATAGAGCAGTAGTCACTGAGATTAGTTTTTTCAAACAGGTAATCAGAATCCTCAAAATTCATTGTAACTTTATAGAATAGCCTAACAATAGAATTTTATTCATCTCCGTATTCATGTTATAAAATGGGCAATAGAAAAATAGAAACTATAAAATCAAAAATTTTCAATTTCAGGTTTTTATAATTCTTACCCATTATTTAATTAATAATTATTTAATTATTTAGTATTGTTAATCAACAAATTTATTTTAGATATTTTGACACAACCACCTGGCTGTCAGGAAAATGTTGTCTTTGCCAATGATGGTGTTACACTACTTGATTCGGCAAATGAGAATAATGAAAGTATGGAAAAACAACAAGATATACAGATTAATATCAATTTGGAGGAAGTGGTGGACAACAACACACATTTAGTTGGTATGAAACACTATAAAATGAATTGGGGTTATTTGCAGATTGGGGATAGTGATACATTATATAACTGTTGATTGCTGCAATTAATACAAATGTAATAATTCTTTTATAATCATCCATAGAAAAGTATTTCTATTTTCTCACTTGTGGTATATTTGAAATTACTCATCTTAATAAATAAATATATAAAAAAATACCCCTAAATATGAAAAACAAACAAAGTGATTGGTCTAATCAAATGATATCAATAACCCTTTATTTAAATAAAACAAAAAAGAGTATAAAATTTTTATTTTTATTTTCAGGTCTCTGGCAAGATGACGACGAAATACAACAAGAGAAACCACCAAAACCAATCAAAAAAATTGAACTTGATGTTGAATTGGATGCTGCAAATGACAATTTCCTTGAGAGTACAATCATAAAACCACCAGTAGAGCTGCCCGAAATACCAGTATTAAATATATCAAACCCCACAGCTAGGGCTGGTGTTACATCAACTGAATGGGCTGAAATGATTGATGTGTCCCAACCTGTGCCTGAGTTTAAGGAGAAAATTAAGGATTTAGCACATGCCTATCCATTTGAGTTGGACAATTTCCAGAAACAGGTTTTTATTGTGATCCAAAAACATGGAGTCATTAGACTCTGACTGACTGCATGATAGACCTTTCAATTGTGGTACTAATCACACTTCACACTAATGTTGTAAATGTGAAAGTTTGTTTGTTTGGATGTTTGTCCATCAATCAGGCTGAAATTACTGAACGGATTTTGATGAAATTTGGTATACAGAGGGTTTGAGCTGATTTGGGTGAAATCCTGATGTCTGTCTGGAGCCAGGACAAGCGTCTAGTTGACAAATAATGTGAGATTAATGAAGCTAAGAACATTATGTACAAATTAAATCATTAAATTTAAAATGCCTGTAAGGATAACATATTTTTTTAATCACTTTCAGGCTATACTTAAGTTGGAAGAAGGACATCATGTATTTGTAGCAGCTCATACCTCTGCTGGAAAAACTGTAGTTGCAGAGTATGCTATTGCTATGTCTAGGAGAAATTGCACAAGGTATTAACAATTTAACATTGAAATTGAACTAGACATATTGACTTAGAATCATCTAAGTAATTTGTTTATTTTTCACACTGAAAAAATAAACAATTGAGTATGCGTTCCTCAGTGCCCTGGTAGTTAGCGTTGATGGTGCAAATAATTTAAAGATTTAAAGTTCAACCATACTAACCCTGTGGTCACAAAGGCAATCTAGTAAATCCTTTTTTTATTACAAAGTTTTATAGCTTTTGTGAACTTAAAGTTTCCTCTTTACTTTATGCAATGATTTCAAATTGAAATGACATATTTTTAATGATCAGCATGGAAATATAATTCTTAACAGAGCCATCTACACATCGCCCATAAAAGCTCTCTCAAACCAGAAATACAATGATTTCAACAAAACATTTGGGGAAGTTGGTCTGCTAACTGGTGATCTTCAAATAAACGCGACAGCCTCCTGCCTGGTAATGACTACTGAGATTCTAAGATCCATGTTGTATTGTGGATCTGATGTCACTAGAGATCTGGAATTCGTTATCTTTGACGAAGTTCACTATATCAATAATGCAGAGGTAACTATGGCTTGAATGCATACTACAGTGATTTGGTTTTTATCTAATGGTTGTATTTTGTTTTCTGTCTTACAATTTGAGGTTCTATAATTACACTACAATAAATTAATTTATAGCCACTTTGCTATGTCTAATGCATTTTTTAAATCTACGAACTAAAGTGTATGAGTTGAATTAAATACAAGAAAAAATTATTAACCTTAGTAATCATACTTAGTGGATTCTCATATAAATGATACATAATATTTATCTTTTAGAAATTAAAAACGTTTTACGGGGAGACTCTCCCCGTGACCACGCTCGCTGTAAAGTGTTCGAAACGTCGGGTTAATAATATAATGAATAAATCGCGTTTAAAATCCGTAAAAAGTTTTTAATTTCTAAATGTATAATACTCGCGTAAAATCAAACACAAGAAAAATACTAATATTTATCTTTTTTAACAGCGCGGCTATGTGTGGGAAGAAGTATTAATTCTTCTGCCGGCTCACGTCAGTATAGTGATGTTGAGTGCTACTGTACCGAATACGTTGCAGTTTGCCGATTGGGTAGGTCGCACAAAGAAACGCAAAGTGTATGTCGTGTCTACTCCGAAACGACCCGTGCCTTTATGCCATTATTTATATACAGGTAATTAGTACACATTATATCTGATACTCTTCTCCTTGAGTTTGACTTTAGGTAAAATAATTACCCACAGGAGGGCATATAAATAAGTACACTCAAATTCCATTCCAATTGAAGTATTCAACTTACTCACTGGTCTACTTATCGAGGCTATTACAGGTAGCACCATTACCATTTTGAAATTCAATCATCATCAGATCTGAATTTAAGTCAAGTATCAGATATCAGCACTCGCGACTGTACCTGCGCAAACTTGATCTTGTGGCTAACTTCCGAGTCGTTATAAATATTGAAGCTATTTGTAACTTAGTATTGTAATGATTATATACATTATTTCGATGTCAATGTTTCAGGATCGGGCGGAAAGTCAAAGCATGAACGCTTTTTAGTTGTGGATCAAGAAGGTAAATTCCAATTGAGGGGTTATAATGAAGCAGTTGCTGCTAAAAAAGCTAGGGAAAACGAGTATAAGAAAAACTTTGGGCCAAAAGGTATAAATCAAAATTAATTCATTAATTCAATGTATTTAAATTGTATATCCCTACTAATTGCTCTCGCTAATGATTTTTTTAGGTGGAAAGCAGTTCGGAAATCCAAAAGCAGAACAGACAATGTGGGTGGCTTTAATTGACCATTTACGGTCAAATGACAAATTGCCCGTTGTAGCTTTCACGTTGTCTCGCAATAGGTAAGAAGTTTGTCCCAAAAACGAAGGACTCAGTTCATAATTTTTTTTCTAATTTTGTTACATAATTATAATTTTAAAACTACAGATGTGATCACAATGCAGAAAATTTGATGTCCGTTGATCTCACTACGGCTAAAGAGAAAGGTCACATTCGATCTTTCTTTCAAAGGTGTCTTCAGAGGCTCAAAGAACCCGACCGAAAGTTGCCACAGGTTATTTACTTTTGTTGATTATGATGTAATTACATTATAAAGAAACTACTGATAATCACATTTCCTAGTCCCACAAAATAAGCCATCTTTCTATTGATTGATTCTTAATTGTGCGCTTTCCAAACTAGTAATATAATTAATGTATTTATACAAATAATTAGTGTATTTTTGTTCAGGTTATAAGACTGCAAAGAGTTCTAGAAAATGGTATTGGTGTCCATCACAGTGGCATATTGCCTCTTCTGAAAGAAATTGTCGAAATGTTGTTCCAATCTGGTTATGTGAGTATTTTTATCAACTGATTCTATCCGTATAGGCACCGCTTATGTTTTGTTCTTTTTGGCTTTTAAAACTACGTCTGAATTTTTGTGATTTAAATATACTTTTATATGACATACTTATTTTTGATATTTTTATTCAAAATTTGAATAAAATTAGCATTACAAATTAACATGTAACATTCGATTTAATTTGCATAGCATTTTTATATCGTACAAAACAAAATATGTTTGGTGCAGGCAGGCATTTCTATGCAGTTTTTAAATAAACCGAACCTTAATTAATTCATTCATCAATATGTCCATTTTACAACAAGCAACGCCACTAACGATTTCTTTAAAACTTATGTCATTTAGGTGAAAATCCTCTTCGCTACGGAAACTTTTGCGATGGGAGTAAACATGCCTGCTCGGACAGTAATATTTGACGATATCACAAAGTTTGACGGACTGCAGTCGCGCAGTTTGGTACCTGCTGAGTACATACAGATGGCTGGAAGAGCCGGCAGGAGAGGTAATGGAATCGTAATAAATAATAACTATTCAATTACAATTTCTTCACTTTGTCTTTAATAGGAAAGAGGTTCTTATGGAAAATTAGCCATAAAGGTATCTCCATACGGTATGATATGATTAATTCATATAGAATAACTGGCAGTCCGCCCCGGCTTCGCCCGTGGTACATATATAGTCTTCCACAATAAATGGGCATATCTAACAAGAATTTTTCAAAACGGACTAGTAGTTCCTGAGATTAGTGCCTTCAAACAAACAAACAAACTCTTCAGCTTTACAATATTAGTATAGATTAGGTAAAAACTGAAAAAAATTGCAGATTTCATTAGCGTTTGTATCTTAATAATTTTTATTTTTTTAATACATCTTTATTTTCACTGTGGCTTTTTTAAAGCATCCCATTTACAATCATGATATTATATCATAGTATCTACTCTTATAATAATTTTATTTTGTTTTTTTATAAGGCACGGGTGTAGTTACAAAAATTAAACTAGATACTTAAGAAAATATGTTTCCAGGTTTGGATGATACAGGCACAGTGATAATACTATGTAAAGATGGCGTCCCAGACCAACTGACACTCAAGGAAATGATGTTGGGTACTCCTCAGAAGTTGTCCTCTCAATTCAGGCTCACTTATGCTATGATTTTGAGCTTATTACGGTATTTTTTTTTTTACATAAATTGATGTTTGTAAGTAATATTGTAAATCAATTCTCAAAAGTAATCCTAAAATTAATGTGTAGGTGTTTTATTAATATACTAGCTGACCCGGCAAACGCTGTTCTGCCTTATTCTTATCATTTAGGGTTATAAAAATTGATGTTCACTGATTCTCAGGCCTACCCCATATGCACAGAAAATTTCATTTGAATCGGTCCACCTGTTTCGGAGGAGTAAGATAACTCACATTGTCACACAAGAATTTTATATATAAAAAGAAGACATGTGTCATATTTATTCATAGATTTTTTGTCTTTCCCTAAGTGTTATGGCCAGTATATAAACATGATGTAAAAAACCACTTGGTACAGTCTTAACTGACTTGACACTATTTATTTTAGCATTTCCTATATAATTTCAGAGTAGCTACTGTTTCCGTCGAGGGGATGATGCAGCGTTCGTTCCGCGAACTACATCAAATTCTCCAACAGGATAATAATAAGAAATTACTGCAAATCGCCGAAAAGGAATATTCAGAGAAATGTGGGACCCCTCTCGCATCTCATCTCGCCCCACTGGCTACTTTCTATGATACAGCCGTGGGGTACATTGATGTTCTTAATGAAATGATGCCTCTTCTGTTGAGCCAGCCTAAGGTCTCTAAAGAATTTGTGGCAGGCAGAATATTCATTTTGTCAGCAGGACCATATATTAATCAGTTGGGCATATATTTGAATAGCAGTGGTAAGTTTAAAAAAAAAACTATTATATGTCTAAAATAAAATTGAATTGAGAAGTACAAATTTCGTGGGCAGCTAACTTAGACACAGGAATTAAGTGTCGTATCGCCATAAAATAACATTTGTTAAAATCTTGTAATCAAACTCGATATTTAGTGAATTTTTTTTTTCGCTATTTGCTAACTTGGATTTACAACATATATATGGGTGGCCAATAAATTTATACAAGTTGACGTGCCTAAAACTATCATATAATGTTAAAAAAATATTGCATAAACGTAAATCATATTGAGATCCTATTGTAACTATTTTTTTTTTTATTTTAGCTCCTCGTCAAACGCCATACAAAGTCCTTGTGCTAAACACAGTGGAGCAAGACACAAATAGGTATAACTTCGATCTGGACGACGCCTGGTACCGAATGCTGAGTTTCTCAGCTATGTATGATCATATTGGTGAGCATAATAATCCATACAATCCCTTTTAATATAATAAATGCGAAAGTAACTTCCTGTGTCTTCTTCATACCTAAACCACTTAAGCGATTTGGATGAATTCTTCTACAGATTTAGTTTGAGACCCGAGAAAGTACATTGGGTAGCTTTTATCCCGGAAACCAACGAGGAGGGGCACTTTCAAGGGAACCCTCCGTGATTAATATCTATCTTTGAAAGATAGATTCTTTTCCTTTTACTACAAAAAAATTATTACACACTAGTTTTGTATTATTTGACGTTATAATAAGTCTTATTAAATTGATGAAATAAAAGAAAATGTTTTGATATAGGCACTGAGGAAAGCACCTTAGAGCACACTATATTAACAATAGCCGCGAAGAATATTATTGGGGTAACTAAGACCAGTTTGAAGATTGATGCAAATATTATTATACAGGATTGGGAGAAACGACAAATGCCAAGGTAACTTTGCATACAATTGTAATATCTAAAACAGTATCTTATTACGCAAATGATTAGAGAAATTTATAAAAAATTTAATGTTAAGTTTTCATAATAAGACATTAAATCTTGTTTGTTTACAATATAATTAGAGAATTCTTTTGTTCTTTCCTTGTATACTTTATTATGTTTAATTTTTGAATATGTACAATTACAATATGTATATGGTTGCCTGGAACAGATCGCTATTAAGTTTTAAGGCCACCTAATAAGTTGTACTCATTTATATTAATAGTTGTGAGATTCGTTATGTGTACAATTTTATTGAAGTGTTAATAAATAAATATATTAAATTTAACAACATTGTCAATTTTATTTTCAGGTTTAAAGACGCACCCGTAGGCGCAAGTTGCGCAAGCGCAGTACAAGAGTTGTCACGTTTGAGTCACGCGGTGCGAACTAGCGCTAGTGCGCTGGAAATGGTCAGCCTCACGCAGTCTCTTAATATATCTACAGGGGAGTTATTACAATCGTTGGATAAAATGAATAAATTGAAGGTAAATATTTTAAAGTCTAAATGAATTGAATTTCAATTTACCGAGACATTTTCTGTATTTTTTTTTTCTAAAAAAATTTGCTCAAAAACCAAATATGTTTTTGTATTACATCTATATAAATGTCTTACAGTACAAAATCCTAACCGGTCAAAAACCATTTCTTATTGGTAAAATCACTAAAAACTAGTTATGTTGTCGCTTTCATTTTAGGCCGAACTAGACACGCAAAAGAAAAGCACGGGAATCGCAAACTTCAAAAACGAGTTTGCAATCGTGTATGAACGGAAACAGGCTGAACGCAAACGGGATAAATACAAACGTCTACTATCTTTTGAATCGTTAGCTCTTTACCCAGACTATCAAGGAAGACTCCTCGTATTGCGGGAATTAAATTATATAGACGAACATGACAGCGTCATTCTTAAAGGCAGAGTCGCATGTTGCATGGGTACCAACGAGCTAATCATATCGGAATTGGTCTTCAGAAATGTGTTTACCGATAAGAATCCAGCGGAAATTGCTGCGTTGCTGAGTTGTTTTGTTTTCCAAGCGAAAACTCATGTCGATCAGGTTCTGACTGACAAACTGGCGGAGGGCGTTAAAGCAATTGAAGCGATTGAAGAGGAATTATGCTCAATTGAAGCTAAACACGGGGTGAGTGTAGATTTTGTTAAATAAGTGACATCTTAATTTGGTAACAGTAAGTGACTTAAACGTTTACAATAAATATATTTTAAAATAACTGATATGCTTTATTGATAGAATCAACCTAATTATCTCATTAATATACAGACTACACGTAAGGAAATTATAAGTTACTAGCGGCGCCCCGTGGTTTCACCCGCGTAAGTCCGTATCCCGTAGGAATATCGGGATAAAAAGTTGCCTATATGTTATTCCGGTTGTCCAGCTGTCTACATACCAAATTTCATTGCAATCGGTTTAGTAGTTTTTGCGTGAAAGAGCAACAAACACACACACACATCCTTACAAACTTTCACATTTATAATATTAGTAGGGATAGGATAGGATAATAAGATAGACTTATCAATTTATTATATTGTCACCAATCCTTGATAAATGTACTATGTTTTGATTAATTTGCCCATTCAATGTTGGTCATTATAAATAAATCAATAAATAAAAATCCTTTATTTACCAAAAATACATATGTTTCATAACTAGGAATAAACCTAATATAATAATAATCGAGTATAAAAGTGTTGTTAACATACCGTTTGCAATTAGAGAAAATCTTCAGCCTAAATGCAGGACTTATTTTACACATTCACTCTATTCTCAGGTATCCCAATTTGAGGGTCAGCAGGAACGACTGAACTTTGGACTTGTTCGCGTTGTATACGAATGGGCGTTGGAAAAGCCATTCGCAGAAATCATGGATCTCACTGATGTGCAAGAAGGAATTATTGTTAGATGCATTCAGCAGTTGCATGAGGTAATTGTTATGATATTTACAATATCTTGTGATACAAATGCGGTCCACAGCCAAGCCTTTGACTATGGACTATGGCTATGGCTATATGGGCTATGGCTTCTTCTCTATGTCTTTACGCTGATTGTACAGATGTACAAAGACATGCAATGTACACGGACGAAATATTACTACGCTATCACACTCACACTAATATTATAAATGTGAAAGTTTGTTTGTTTGGATGTCTATCCGTCAATCACGCTAAAACTACTGAGCTATCTAGTATTATGTAATTCTTATATTTTCTGCCCTGTGTAGTCAAGCGAGAAAATGTAACTTTATTAATAATATTGTTATTAATTTTTTTTCCTTTATACACATTTATGTGGATATTAAAACTCTTTTTAGCTTCTGGTTGATGTAAAAGATGCAGCAGTGGCTGTTGGTGATCCAAACCTTCAGGCGAAGATGATGGAAGCCTCGACAGCCATTAAAAGAGATATTGTGTTTGCCGCAAGTTTATACACAACACAGCGAGAAACTGTTGTTTTATAAGAAAAAATAATAAAATAATATTCATATATTATCACGTGTGCATGTACTTACAAATTCATTTAATAAATATATATGTCGCTGTAATATTGTAAACACCATTAGATTATTATCTAACTCGCGATATTCATAACAAACCTAAAGATAATGTACCGAAAAATAATGCGTAAAATTATTGTAATCAGATTAATAATCTAACGGTTTATTTTTAATTCATGAAAATGACTGCTTTATACTTAAATTGTTATCAAAATGTAATAAATAATGCATAAGCATTATTTGTGACACTCAATCTGCAAGTTTCTGTACATCTGATTTTCCTGTCGATCAGAAAAGTGATTATTGAATCTTTTAAAATCGTTTAATTGTACTGCCTAAAATCGTTTAATGTACTTTATATTTGTTATACGATATTAAATAAAAAAATAAAAAATTGTTGGTTTATCACTATGTATTTATACTTTTTTTAATGTGTAGAATACTTTTGCTCGTATTGGGTATGCGCATGATGCGCCCTCGAGAAGTAAAATATCGGATTCCAACTTCAAAAGTACTACCGATTCAGCTCCACTGTGGGTGTTGGTCAGTATTACCAACTCTCAGAAATACTTACCCCTAACTCTAAGTCAAAACCTCCTAAAACTGCGTCAATTATTTGAAAATCCCCCTAAAAAAAATATTCAATCAAAATAATATAATAAGTAATATTCTTTTACCTTTTACCTTTTAATTTCATTTACCCACAGAGTAGGTAAATATTGCAGAGTAGGAAAATATAATTACACTAGATGTCACCCAGTCCTAAATCATTCGCTAGGTGAAAAAATAAATTTAATTGATTATTGCATTGGATAGTTCTGTTATATTCAGAATATTATATATTCAGAAAAACCCTAAAAATACCCCTAAAAAAATCCCTATCCACTAATTTACCCCCTAAATTTGGGGGGAAAACCCCTAAGTTGGGAGCACTGGTGTTGGTTAGCATTATTTGTCCGGGAGTCGTCCTCGTCAGCAACATAAAAGTACTCTGTGGCCAGACGTTCACCGGGCCAAGCATTGTTTTATCAACAAAATCCCTTGGCACCTTTTCAATGTTCCAGAAAACAATTACCGTCATATTAGAAAAGAGGAATAGGCTGAAAATAAAAGTAATCATTTTATTTTAACCGATTCAAAGTAATTAAAACTTATTCCTTGTTCTCAATTTTAAAAAGGGATTGTTTTTGCTGTTTCACAGAGTAACTGATGGTTATTTGTAGGTATCTATGATAAATACGTTGATGACATTGACATTAGTGATTCGACAAATTCAAATGTCTTTGTCATAATGTGGGCAATGCATGTAATGATGTACGTCATGTTTCAACATTTTCCAATTTACCTATTCATCGCAGAAGTACTATAACAACAATTTGGTTTATATATGTTTATCATCCTATAAGCTAAATGTCAAGTTAACGATAGATTCTTGTAAAATGGAACGTAAATTTCTAGTGATCATTACGAATTCATTTCTGGCGGAATAAAAATCAATGACTTGTATAAATTCGATGTTGTTTTGATATTTCTATGTCGGTATCTACATTAATTGTTTGTGCGGGTGTTATAAATTGATTGTATTCTTTTATTATTGAATAGTCAAGAATAATCGTACATAAATGTTGTGATTTACGAATAATTTATACAAATCTATAAAAATGCTGCAAGACGACGAATTTGAGCTTATGGTGACGACGGAGGAAAGGGTGAAAAGGTTGGGATTTCGTCCTCAAAAGGAAATTTTGACCAACCATCTGTTGCCATATGCCGAAGAGCTCGATGAGGAGTCCAACAAGTTCCTCGCACAGGTCAAGATAAACCTGGCGAAGGCGGTAATGCTCCGGGAAATGAAACCAGCCTGTGGCGTATGGACATCCAGGCTAATGAAGTAATTATATTGTATTGTATACTGTCTATAATATTAATAAAGTAGTAAAATGTATGAAATATATCAAATCAATAGCTATATCTTATTTTTTAAATAATTTTGTAACAAAAGTAAAATATACATATACCTATAATGTTAATCTTAAATGCTTGCCTAAAAGCCATATTGATAATTTAGAATAGGCATCTTAAATACTAACCTTTGGCAAACCATCCTCAGTTTAAAATAGCTGCCCCCAACCCAGAACTTGCACATGTATTGCACACAAAGGTTAATGCTTTATAAAATCCAAGGAATTTATTGAAGTTTTAACTACTTTGATACATTATTGAAAAAAATCATTCTTTATCCTTCACTAGCTTTGTGCTTTTAGATTTGCTCACATGAACTTATAAATTTTGTACTTTGTGGGTTTTTGAAGAAGGTGCGATGGCATATATACTTATACATACATACTTATGTAGCCAATCAAAAATCAAACAAACAGAATAAAAAAAATATAAACATTTTGAGTTACACACTTAATATTGAATAGCAATTGCTCTTTATATAAATATATAATGTAAAGGAATGTACATGTATATAAGAAAACCATCTTCGCACAAAGAACAAAATCATTGAACAACTGTATTTTCAGTATACATATATAAAATAGTTAAATTTATGAAAATAATCATACATCAATATTTTGACACAGAAACTGTAAACTGTTTTAAATTTATAGTATTATCAATTTGTGATGTACTATGCATACATAAAAGAATACAATGCTAATATATGATTAAATAATACTACATAATGTATGCCTATGTTTCTCTGACTGAAGATGTTTGCCAAATGGTTGTCTTATCAGTCTTTAAATATATCAAGGTTGCCCATTGATGATTTTCTTTCCATGTGAAAGCCAAATCTTATTGAGTTAAGGCATTGGGATGTATTGGGTATAAAAATTTGTAGAATTTTAATAATTTTTGTTTGTCTCTATGAACGTTATAAATGCATACCTCTTTATTTTGCAAAAATTGCTGAATAGATTTGGATGAAACAATGCAGTATTTAGCTATACATAATTTGCTACTATGTACATAAATATATGATGCAACTTAACAATAATATCAAGTAAGCCAAAATAATTCCTGCTCGGCTAAAACTATCCCAGCATGTGCGCCCTAAAAAGTATCTATAGTAATATAAATATTACAAAAAGCATTATCCTACTCGGTTGTATACATACTAGTGCAGCTAGTCGTATTTAATAAATACTACTAACTGGTGCCCACGACTTTGTTTGCATGAACTTTGAATGTGGCAATAAAATTATGCTAAAAGTATAGATATAATACTTTTCTTCCTGAATTCCCAAAGTTATCTTTGATTTACTACATAAAATGTTCCATATCTCGATTATTATAAGTCAACAGAAAATGCAAATCAAACTGAACAATGTTTGCTAAGACATAGTTCTTGTACATATTATAGCATACTCTTGGAGATTCAGACCTTCAAATTTATACTCTCAGTAAAATATGCTCATCACTTGTAATAATTTTTGTTAGGGCACAATTTTTATATCCCTTATAGTTTAGGTGGTCTGTTGCGGTTCTGCATTAGGAGTTCCACTATTCTTTATATTGCCCAGAATTAATACATATAGATCATAAAAAAATCATTCAAATCCATCCAGTAGTTCTGGGGATTAACTTGTACAAACAACCAGAAAAGCAGAGGCAATTTTTTTTGATGCTTATTATATGTATAGACTAGTGTGTTCAAATGAATAATAATGTAATTTCCACTAGTTTAAAAACATAAGGCACTAATTATCCAATTACATTTTGAATTTGCATTTATCTTGATTTTGACTGCTAGATCTGTTTGATTGAAATAACCTACCTAGCCTACTTTTCTATATTTAGATATATTCATTCTTCAAGTAAATGGATAGGAAATGAGCCAACATAAAATAAGCTTTTCTAAGATAATGTTTTTGAAAATATATATAGATTTAAATATTATAACTTTTTTATGTTATTAACTTATTTTTACAGATATATCAGAATATATGGATTGAAATTCAGCAAAGAAGATCATTTAGCCTTTATAAAGCTTGCATATGAACTGGTCCTCATTCCTGATTTGGAGCCATGTAAAATTCATAAATTTTGCACATTGTTTATCATGCTTACCAAGTAAGTTTATTTTCTAAGTAGTCTTGGTGCCAGGTTTGGGGTATAGTGGGTAGAGCGATCGTAAGGAGTATCGAAATGGCCTATTTCTTAATAATTAACCACGAGAAGAATGTGAATCTTGCACATTTCAAATTTAAAAATTTCATAGCATAGGTGGTCAAACTTTACTCTCTGTACATTATATTGTAAATTTTCCAAATACTTATAAAAAATAAAGGTCACGCTTTTATAAACTTTAATTGCCTTTTTTTAATAGGAAAAGACATTTAATACCACCAGAGGAACTAACCTTGTCGTGGAGACCACTTTTTGAACTTGGAAAAGCATTGTTTGATACGAATTCAACACAGATTGGAATGTTTCACTATCTCACGTAAGTATATGGCGCGACTAGTACTAATTATTTTTATTTTACTTTACAGCGCATATATTTGGATGTTAATTATGAAATTATAACTTTGCGATACCTTACGATGCAATTACATCATAGGTTAATGTAATATAGGAAAGGAAAAGACGAAAGAAAAGCTAAGCAACATTTTTTAACATCAATATTTCGATTATTAAGTAAACATAATTGAATTTGGCTTTATTTTAATTTTTTGCAAAAGTGTAAATGAAATACAAGGAAAATACGCAATGCTTCATTTATCTTACATTTATTTATACGTATTTTATGTATTTAACGTGAGTCAATATCGCAGGCAAACATTTTAACACTGTTTTTGCGTATTGCTAAATTGATGTGAGACTATTCTAACAATTGTTTTATTCAGGCCCAAACGATCTGGGAATAAAGCTTCAATGCTCGATATGGTACGAAAGTTCTTATCTGGTTATGGGCTAGATGACGCACTCGAACTATTTGGCCTGGCGTCACCCACAGAGGATGAATTACCAACGTAATATTCGTTAAAATCATGGGTGCTTTTTAGGTGGCAGTGGTTTCAGGTTCTGTCATTAAATTCATCACAATATCATGATAATATATTCGATCTTTCCTGATGATTTAAGTTTCTAAGTACAAAGCAAATCTGTTGTGTCGCAGTAATTTTTTTATTTTTATCTGTATTTACTTAATTCCTTTGAATATAAATAAAGAACTTTCGTGAAAAAAGCGATTTCTCAATTCTACTACTATCTCGAGTTGTTCATGGGAAGTAAAAAAAAGATAAACCATTACGATTTTACCATTAAGATCAAACCATCGATCATGTACGGTGGCAGTTCATGCATGGGGTTGGTAGGAAAAATTTAACTAAAATGTAATATGATCTATTGGTTTTAGGTCCCTTGAGGCGTCTTATACGTCTATGGTGAAATGTGCTAGACCGTAAGTAAACCTATTTGTAAGATATATAGAGTATACAAAAAAAAAAACAATTTAAAATTTTACACACATTTAAATTTCAGTCTTTCTATACAGTATATAGGAATATTAATAATGAATAAACAAAAATTTTTAAGTTTTTAGTAGTTTTTAATAGTTGTATTCATATCTTATAAACCATTGCATATTTTCTTAGGTACTTCGATGTTGGTGCTACAAAAGAAATGCTTGACGAATTTTTGCCTTACATCAGCCCATGGTCTATGAGTACTCATATGAATACGCCGCTGGTATTTTTGCCCATAGGATTGAACCCACGTTACGCCTCGCAAGGTCACGAATTGTGGTTTGATAAATTAAACACACTCTGGGATACTTGCTCCAACGCTCAATGTGGTGTTACGGTGAGAAAAATATATTTTTCCTAATTCGTATTATATAATAATAATTATGTCATTGTCATGGATATCATGTGTTTTTTTCTAGGACATAATGGTACTTTTCGCCAATTTAGCTAAGAGGAATCCTGGGGCAGTAGATTGGAGTCCACATGCACCAAAGATGTTTATGAGATTCCTTCATGCTCTTAACCTACCTGTGTCTTATAAAGATATGCACCACAATAAGCATAACAATTTGGGTAAGTACGAGGTTTTATAAAACGAGCAGGATTTTACCGAATCAGTCAGACGATGTCTCTTAACGAATTCTATTAATTACATACAGACTAATTCTTTACAAATGCATTAATATTTAATCGTCATTTATCAATGTGTTCTCTTTTCAAGACATGAAATATGTGGCATCATGGATTGTGTGGACAATTAACCCTGACGGTGTGGTTTTGAAGCATTTAAAATCGTTCTTAGCGGGTGTCGAAAGTTATTTACATAGCGCAAATGCGGGTCGGTGGTCATATAAACTGAGGGATCTGCTGAAAAAATTAGCCAGAGAGTTTTTAAACAGGTAAATATAGTAAAAAAATTGATTTTTTGTTAAAAAATAAATTTGTAATCAATTATAACCTATCCTTTTGTATTCCCTATAAACTTTGATAGTACTTTTGTTCATTCGTTCTTTTTATAATAGTTCGTTCTTATAACTGTGTACTTGCAGAGTGCGACGCGAAAGTGAAAAAAGATATTTAGATTCCTGGGAAAACAAAACGCCGGACGCTTATAAACTCCGAGAAGAAGACATAACGGAGTTCGTGCAACTCGTCCTTGAACCAACATATCAAGCAGTGTATACGCGGAGTGGAGTACTAGACGTATCTGTCGCCTTACAAAACCTCGCTACATTGAGACCTGCCATAGTGATTCCTCCTTTGCTGGAAAAATTTAAAACTGCCCTGACCTCACTAACGGAACCTCACAGAGTGACAGCCGCTATGTCCGCAGTCTCAGCAGTGGTTCGACCAATGCTTAGGGGCGCTGATGCTGGTTATCCAGAAGGTCAAACCCACGTTGTCCCCATTTTGATGGCAGTTCTGCCCGGCCTCGACCCAAATGACATTAAAAAAACAATAGTCACCTTGCATTTGATATTGATGTTCAGCAGTATGATATCCTATATAGATTGCAGCTCTGCTCACGAGCACTGGACGGATTTGACAGAAGAAGAACTCTTAACGTGTGAATCGACTGCACAGCTAGAAGATTTTGTTCTTGTTTTCCTCGATAAACTGCTTACAATTATTGAGTCTAGTACTATGGAACTCCCACGATTGGATACCAAAGACTCCGACTTGGTACGCAGTAAGACAGATGCCGTGATGGAGACTGCTATTTCGTCCGCAGTGCAGTCAGTTTTAATGCAATGTTCGCCGAAAATATTTAAAGAAGCTCTTCGAAAGTTTAAGGCGTTTGCCACTGAATCAACATATGAAACAAACGTTTCTGGAAGCATGATTGGTGTTTTGTTGAAAGTTTTCGCGCGTATAGATGCGGAGTCAACACTTGCAGCGTTTTTACCACAACTTAGTGAAGAACTGCTCGAACTTATGTCCACTGAAGAAGCTTTACGCGATGAAAATCCACCGCGCGATCTTGTGTACAGACTCGTTCTATTTATGCAAGTTGTCTGCTGTGATGGGACAGTCCTGATAAAATATATTCCTCAAATTTTGCCAGTCCTTGATAAAGCACTCAAGTTGCATTCCAATTATGCGTTAACTCGTGCGTCTGATTGCTTGAGTAATATATTTAATTCTTTGGCCTATATTGATTTAAAGGAAGGTAAATGTTCGCCAAAGGATTATGGCAGTGCTCCAGAGAAATGGTTGCCTATTCGCGAGTGGGGTAGTGGGTGTTTAATGAAAGATGTGAATTTTAAATGGCATGTACCGTGTAAAGAAGAAGCTGATTGTGCCCAGATGTTGGTAGATCGGTATTTGAAGCCAGAAATCAATAGAATCAAGCAATGGCTTAATGATGAGCGACCAATGTGCCGTGAGAGAAGATTACGCAGCTTCCACATAATAAATTCGGTACTGTCGTGTAGCACACTTTTACCGCCACCCAATGAGGAGCCTATTCCACTGTGAGTATATTAATTTTTTAGTTTATTAATTTGGTTTTTCCAATATCTAAATCTTAAAATATATACAATGATTTAAGACTTTGTCTTTTTTTATTTTGTATTCATCTACTATTATTACTAATTCACATAAGGCACTTCTCAATTTCAGTTTGGAATCCCATGTACCAGCAACAAATATGCCTTATTCCAATGGTGTTAAGCACACAGTTACCTTGGACGGTATGAACTTGAGGGTGGCCCTGACACGTCTTCTCTTGGATGTCCAGTCTCGTATGTTGGCTGAAAAGACGGATGACACGCGTGGTTTGGAAATGCTGTTACAGGTACGAATATTTTTAAATGTCACATATTAAATTAATTAAAGTAATTAAAGTAATAATTTATAAAGCAGTGGTGGCTCAGTGATAAGGACCTCGGACTTAAAATCGATAAGTCCGGGTTCGAGACCAGGCGAGCGTGCAAGAAATAAATTGATTTTTCTATTTATCTGCGCATGTGGATAACATCACCACTGCTCAAACGATAAAGGAAAACATCGTGAGGAAACCGGCATGTCCGAGAATCTTCTTCTTCTCTTTCTTAATAGAATCAAAAGTTCGACGACATGTGATATCTGCCAATCCGCACTTGGCCAGCGTGGTGGCCTGAACCTTCATAGGAGGTCTGCGTCCCAGCTGTGAGAACATATATGGGCTGATAATGAATAATTTATATGTGAAATTCAAAACTTTAAACACCAAATTTTCTTAGCGGCATTTATTGTACTTCTTTGTTAATTAATTTTCAATCTTTATTTTTGCTCGTTGCTACTATTTTTGTGTCCAATATGTTTATCTTAATTTATTTCTTTGGGTTGCGTTATCGGTAATTCTATACAACTACTATCTACATCCCGTTGTAAAACTGATAAATTACTTTCTTTCTAGGTCTGGGAGAGAGTGATAGTAATAAAGAATTTACGTAACGGCCCCGGTTTAGAAACACGAATGCGATCATACGGTGCTCTAGAACGTGCCTTAGAAGGCAGAGGGGGTCTAGGTGGGGGGCCGGTGAAGCCCGGTGGTGCTCGTCTGCGAATGCTACTGGCTGATGCTGCTCGACTCCAAGAAGAGGCGAGGCTGGACTTGGTGTGTGACTCTGGGATCACACCCTCAGCTCTCGATGGCCTCAACGCCTTGTACGAACTATCCATAAATACATATAGTTCCGTAAGTTTGTTTATCTACATCTGCTTACAATACAATTTACAAAACAATTGTTTTTCTAAATTGTATTGTTATTGTGTCAATTAATTTTGCTAATGTGTCAGCTTTAGTTAGGGTTAATAAAAATGTACTGCCTCATCATTTTATAGTATGCCATATGGGTTTTACATTATTTTCACAGTAAAATTCTTTGAATTTATTTCGAATTACTTAAGCCAGATGATCTACCATAGATAATACAATAGTCTTGCTTTTCGTAACAGGTTCGCATCGCGGCCCAAGTACCACTGTATTGGATGCTGAGTCACTACGCATATTCATACCGGGTTCTTGTCCCGAAATTAGTCGAACTATTCAGCTCCATAGGAGAGGGTGACGAATGGCACGCCAAGCATAAAGGAGCACTTTGCATCCTATTGGGCCCCAAAACGGGGCCAATTATTGCTAAGCAAGATTGGGAAGTCGTTAGAGCTCTTTGGCCAGCAATGTTGAAAGCGCCAGTCAGTGAAAAACCAAGTATACATAGGTGAGAAGCGTTTCTAATTATAATATTGTTCTTTTTACAACAAATTATGTGAAATACCTTTATTCAGTAACTAAACTATTTTTGGTAAACATATAAGGTAAAACTTTTGCTACCACTCCAGATAGAATATGTCTATATTCGAATCTACAGGTCTTTAACCAATCATATAATAATATTTATTTTTGAGCATATATTTCTTTATATTTTTTCCCTAGACTCGAACAAGCATTCAGCGACTCTTTGCACCGACACTTCCCAGCCACAAACACGAGGCTCACGATCACAGACACTTGCGTTGAATCAGCAAAACTTCTCATGACCGAGGAACAATTTAATGATCCAGAGTTCCAAAATATATTCAGTAAGGCTAAGGAAATAGAAGAAGCCCTTTCGAACCACGCTGAGAAACAATATCTTGAACTTATCGATGAATTGGTGGGCATTGCTGAGTCATCAAATGTGTAAGTTTACCAGGTTGTCAGTGCTATATTACTGGGATAGGTTAGTGCTATACTGAGGTGAAACAAATTGTAGTAGTAACTATAGACTTCTCTTAATTTGCTTTGGTCGTTCTTGTTTCGGTAGTTACGTTTGCCTTTTTTTTTATTTGAACTAGATAGTACAATTGGTTAGAGTGATCATTATTGTCATAACAAATGTTTAATGTAATATGAGGCAGGTAAAATCTCACAGTACATGTTATATGGAATCTGATTTTGGTCTACAGCAGTAATTCTTTCTTGGCGTTCTTTACTAATAGAGATTAGATGTATGGGAATTAGAACTGTTTCTTTCTTTTTTCTTTTTTTTATGTGGTTCGCCTGATGGTAAACGATCACCACCGCCCATGAACATTCGCAGAAGCTCAGATCTCTGAGAATGCGCTGCCCGCTTTTAAGGGATAAGAGATGAGGAAAGGATTGATGAATGGAAAAAAAGGAATGGACTGGGAAGGGCTAGGAAAAGGAAATAGGCTTAACCGGCTCCCCCACTCACCGTACGAAACACAATAGCAAGCTATTATTTCACGCCGGTTTTCTGTGGGGGTGTGGTACTTCCCCGGTGCGAGCTGGCCCAATTCGTGCCGAAGCGTGCTTGACTCCCACAATACTTCTTCTAATTCTATGCCTAAAGCTACACATATTTCATCATACATTCTCTTTAATTTTGTATCACAACATCGTTTTAGTCAATGGCGTCGCTTAGAGTTAGCTATGCAAATGCTAACATTCTGTCCGTCCCTCCAAACACCGTATCCGCCTAGCGCTGTTAGACTCTTCGTCAAGTCACTGGTACATGAAGACATAATTGTCAGAAGAATTGCCGGTCGGTTAACTCTGTACGCTATTAAGCAACGTAAGAGCAAAGTAAAGAAAATCAAAGTGGATCCTTATGAAGTGGCTGGTGTTCCAAAACCAGAAAATCACATACCAGGTATTGTACAATTTGTGTTTATGCAAATTTGTTCACTATAGACCTTTAGATAAGAGTAAAAATAAAACCCCAGTATGATTAGTAAATTTGTTGAATTTAATTAATTTTAATTTCATGTAAAATTTTTGAACTTTTCAGGCTATAGAAAAGATCTTGAATGGGCACTTTGGTCACCAGAAAGAGAATTAACAACTGACGAAGACTGGGATAAGCCTTGGTTAAGAAATGTCTCCTGTGGATTTTATGCTTGGCCCAAATATATCGAGGTAGAATACTTTTGGTTATTAACATGGCTGTAAAAAATCAAACATTGAAATTGATTCCAAGAGTGAATAAGTGACTTTAATTTCCCGATACAAGCAGCATTTAATTTATAATTAATTAAAAAAAAAAATTAATGCCTTATGTGTAAGCAATTGTTATATACTAAACAATCATCTGTTTTAGGTAGCAGCACCTCAAAAAGAACAGAACCTTGCTTTAGATAGAAATCCTGAAGACATGGAAGAGGGTGAACGGTATCTTTTTGAGTTCTTCGCTGATGAACAGAACATCAACAAATTGCTGAACTTCCTGACAGTGGAGGAAAAGAAAGGGAAAGATAAATTCAACGTGATGCGTTGTACCATGTTCAGGGTTAGTATGTTATAAAATGCATAATGTCAAGAACGTAAAATAGAATAAAATTTTATGTCTATAGATCTGTCAGCCAGGTATATATTCTATCTGTTATCTATTTTTTAGTTTTGAAATACACAATAGGTCTTTACCTCCAGTCATAACTATTGTATCATTTTTCTTCAAATTTTGAGCAAATAAATATAAACTTAATCCTCTCCTAACATTTCAGATCTTCGGCTTATGTATTAGTTAAATTTTATCCAAGTAACAGATGTTTACCTTGTTGTATATAAACAGATGATATTCGCGAACTTCGGCGAGCGGGTGTGCGCAAAGCTAATGGAGCACGCACTGGCGTGCGCGGGCAAGCCGGACGAGACGATGCAGCGGTTTGCGGCTGAGATCGCGTCGGCCGCGCTGCGGGCGCCCCGGGACTGGCCCCGGGAAAGGGCGCTGGCCCTGCAAAGAGACGCTATGAAGATTGTTGTTGTTGGTCAGTATACGGGTTTTACGTGCCCCGAACGAAAATCGTTTTAAAGAAAGATACAATGTTTTTAAATAAAATAAATGATAAATTTATTGTAAATTTTAAGTTATTTTTTTTTAGTTAATAGTGTGAGCTTTGACATAAATATATCATTGAAATAATGATATCAATCTTAACATGCCTTTCTTATTTAGCGTCGTCTGAAGTAATATAGACTAAAATAAAAATTACATTGCAGGTCTAACAGCAGTAATCCCAGATTCAACGGAGGATTGGAGCACATGCATGATAAACGCAGTGGAGAAGATGGATCCCACACGCAATACGGAAGTGCTGAAATCACTGTTACAGTTGTGTGCGCCCTCGCTGGGTGACAGCACTGACCAGGAAACTTCATTTGTGGCTTGTGCTCGAATATATGCACTGCAGGTTGGTAGCATCGGAGTATTTAATTTTTTTTTATATGGAAAAAATATCGATCTTGTACTGAACTATGAATTTTACGTCTTACGTATTTCGTAGGACGCAATCAACGCGCTCGCCTGGCGCGCGCCCGCATACGCCGCGGAATTGTTGAAAAGATTAGAAGCAGCTAATTTTATGCAACATCCATACCAGAATGTTCGAGAAAACGTGGGCGTGTAAGTTTCTACTCAAATTCAAGCAATTAATATCCTACTTATCGTTTCTTAAAAAATCACAGCATCACACAGCATGTTTTTAACCTTATATTAGATTATTTTATCAAGTAGAAATCATTTCCAGTGCTTTCATGGCGATATTTAATACGGACGTGGTGTTTCCCGGCGGCGATAATAAATATGCACCGAAATTGGAAGATTTCCTCGATTCTATAAAACCCAAGATTGCTGCTTTGTACGACGAACACGGAGATATCGGTATGTTTAAATTTTCCTTTTACCACATGTATCATAAAAAACAATGTCGCAATGGTTTTACATTGTTTTAAATTTTAACTAATTTGTGAGTTTCGTGGCTGATTTTTTCATGACTTTTTTGTGTATTTTTAGTGATAAAATCAGCGGCGGCGATGGCGGAACAGTGCAGCAGTGCGTGCGCGCAACAGGCGAGCCACGGCCCACAGAGCTCGGCGCTGGTGCGGCAACTGCAGGGGCTTGTGGAGGCGCACCGCGGACCGCACGACGATCGACCGCAGGTTTCTAGAACAATCTAACTTAATCCCGTTGGAAAACTGTATTGAAATGC